>NW_022611025.1:60000-65000 GCF_000309985.2 Brassica rapa
AGTCAACCACATTCCAGAATCTAGCATAAAGACTAATTCCAGAATACCTAACTATCCACAACTTAGCGATATCATCTAAGCATTCTGCATTCGCTAACTAACCAATCAACCTAACCATTAGCATGCTACTACGGTTCTCAAGCAATAACAAGCATGCCATCAACATAACCTCAATTTTTAACTAGTCAAACCATTACTCAGTTACACCCGCCCCCTGCCATGATCCAACTTCCAAGTAACGGGAACCTGCATGAAAGCAAGTCAGCAAACAATTGATCATAACTCACAGGTTTTGGTTGACTGTGGCCTTGACCCCAAACCTGACTTCTGCGATCCGAACCCTTTCCCGACCTTCACAAATAGACACACTTCTTGACTGATCTCCACTTGAAATGGTCTCCACTAGAACTGATCTCTCTTCACTTGAAAAGAACCTTTTCCAGGTGCTGACTCAAAATCGGCAGAGTAAGTGTTCTCAAAACTCGATCTTTGATTTCTCTATCACGTTTCGAAGTAGGTTTGATGTGTTCTGAATGTGTTCAAATGAGAGGGGGTCGTGTCCTATTTATAGGAATCAGCAACCAATCAGGAATAAGCCGTGTGGCAGCCCGTATGTCGCTTCGCATGGCTCTGGACGCATGCGCGGCGGCACCTCGTGCTCCACATGGCTGGCTGCATGTCTCAGTCTCATGCATGATGACACCACGCCCTCTACCTGTCTGGATGCATGGCCTGGCTCCATGCAAGGAGACAGCACGTCCTCCACATGTCTGGCCGCATGGCCCGGTCGCATGCATCGCAACACCTTGTTCTTGGACGATCCACCTCGTGTTCCACTTGTCTTTCAGCATGGCCTGCTCACATGCAGGGTGACACAATGCCCTCTACCTGTATGGATGCATGGCCTGGCTTCATGCAAGGAGACACCACGTCCTCCACATGTCTGGCCGCATGGCCCGGTCGCATGCATCGTAACACCTCGTGCTTGGCCGATCCACCTCGTGCTCCACTTGTCTTCTTGCATGTACAGGTTGCATGTACTGCAGCACCTCATGCTTCCCTTGACACACATACTTCCAGGATCTTGCCACCACGTCCTCAACACATACACATCAAGCCACCTCGAGCTTCTAGGTCGATTCGGCCTATTTCGGCGTTTCTGGTGAATTTTAATCCCCCGATCAATCCCAAATATTTTCTACGCCCGTTCTGATGGCCAGAGTATTTTTAAAAAACCTCAGTTGGACTCTCATCTTGAGGAAAAATATTTCTCGAGCTTCCGACTTCTTTGAAAAATTCCACAATACCGAAATTTAGGGTTTTTCGCCCAATTTCCGATCTTCCTGAACGGCCTTTGAATCAATCTACCACATTGTCTAACCATTTTCTAGTGGTATACTTGACTCATGGGTTAGAAAAAAACAATCTGATCATCCGCGACTCGACCACCCATTGTCTACACCGACTGTCCATGTTAATCATTACTCTGATCCCAAAGGCCAACACAATAGGATCGAAATCCTATGATGTTATCCCATGCTAATGTATACAGAGCGTAGGCTTGCTTTGAGCACTCTAATTTCTTCAAAGTAACAGCACTGGAGGCACGACCCGGCCAGTTAAGGCCAGGAGCATATCGCCGACAGAAGAGACAAGCCGACCGGTGCTCACCGAAGGCGGACCGGGCGACCCATCCCAAGGTTCAACTATGAGCTTTTTAACTGCAACAACTTAAATATACGCTATTGGAGCTGGAATTACCGCGGCTGCTGGCACCAGACTTGCCCTCGAATGGATCCTCATTAAGGGATTTAGATTGTACTCATTCCAATTACCAGACTCAAAGAGCCTGGTATTGTTATTTATTGTCACTACCTCCCCGTGTCAGGATTGGGTAATTTGCGCGCCTGCTGCCTTTCTAGGATGTGGTAGCCGTTTCCCAGGCTCCCACTCCGGAATCAAACCCTAATTCTCCGTCACCCGTTACCACCATGGTAGGCCACTATCCTACCATCGAAAGTTGATAGGGCAGATATTTGAATGATGCGTCGCCAGCACTAAGGCCATGCGATCCGTCGAGTTATCATGAATCATCATAGCAATGGGAAGAGCCCGCGTTGACCTTTTATATAATAAATGCATCCCTTCCAGAACTCGGGGTTTGTTGCACGTATTAGCTCTAGAATTACTACGGTTATCCGAGTAGTAATTACCATCAAACAAAGTATAACTGATTTAATGAGCCATTCGCAGTTTCACAGTCTGAATTCGTTCATACTTACACATGCATAGCTTAATCTTTGAGACAAGCATATGACTACTGGCAGGATCAATGAGGTAGCATTCATAAATCAGGGAGAGACCACGTCATATTCCCGCAAACACATGGAAAGTGGGAACAGACGCAGACTTGACCGTCATCTTTTGTCCGAAGAAAAACGTGCTTAGCGGGACAGAATTTCTTTGATTCACCGCCATAATATTTCCACAACCGAGATCTCAGCAAACAGCTTATTCACCTTTGCGAACAATGCATAAATTATGCAAGGACGCAAGGATCACAAGTGCCGGCTTATGTGTTCACGAATTCCCCACTGAAGGAGATGCCGCAAACAACATTTTAAGAAAAGCTTAACTATTCCTTCCAGATAGGTACGCAACACAGGCCCCGGATCATTTCAACAAGCATAAAACTATGCTAGTGAAGAAACTGAGGAGGATAGTTAGTCTGTAGTTGGGTGCGCGAGAACAGAACCTACAAACACTAGCTATCCAATCACCACTCATACGCCGAATGTTCATTTGCCCCGCTAATATCAATCTTTCCAACCACTCTTGAGATGTAATAAAAAGAGCAACTGGAAGACGGATGAAACCAGGCCAAGACCACACAAGCGCGAAAATTTGAAGTTAGGGGCAAAACGGTCCGCCAGAAAATTCGCCGGAAAAGTTACCAGAAAATTCACCGGAGACAATCCGGCCATCGACCTCAACCCAGCCTTCGATAGTGTTGGACCGAGCAGTCCAACACTACATACCCCTTCGGGTACTGAGGGTAGGCTCAGAAGAGTGTCTACCCCTTATATAGACAAAACACTTATTTTCAGTCTGTCACTAGTAGACATTGGTTGTGTTTCCGAGAGTATTTTTAAGGTAAAAAAAAATACTTCGAATTTAAATCTGATTTTTTGCATGCTTGATAAGAATGGTTAAAAATCTGATTCTTTTGCTTCTAACCATGTGTTTTGCATGCTAAAAGGTTCGGGATTTCGTGGTCTAAACGGCTGTCTACAGCAACTTTTGATCAACACTTGAAATCCTAAACTCTTTTGAATTTTTGGCTTCTCGGGTGATTTTGGCTGTCCGTGGGTGATTTTGGCCCATGTGGGCTGTCTGTTCAGTACACACAGGACGTCTGTGTGTGTCCGTCAGCACACACAGGACGTCCGTGGCTGTCCGTGTGTGTCCGTCAGCACACACAAAACGTCTGTGGCTGTCCATCAGTACACATATCAGCACGCTGGTCCTTGGACTCAGCACGCTTGCCCTTCCCATGGACTGTTTTGGTGATTTTAGCTTACGTGGGCTGTCTGTTCAGTACACACAGGACGTCCGTGGGTGTCCGCCAGCACACAAAGGACGTCCATGGCTATCCGTCAGCACACACATGACGTTCATGGCTGTCCGTGTGTGTCCGTGTGTGTCTGTCAGCACACACAAGACGTCTGTGGCTGTCCATCAGTACACATATCAGCACGCTGGTCCATGGACTCAGCACGCTAGCCTTTCTCGTGGACTGTTCGGGTGATTTTGGCCTACTTGGGCTGTCTGTTCAGTACACACAGGACGTCCCTGGGTGTCCGTCAGCACACACAGGACGTCTGTGGGTGTCCGACAGCACACACAGGAAGTCTGTGGCTGTCCGTGTGTGTCCATGTGTGTCTGTCAGCACACACAGGTCGTCTGTGGCTGTCCATCAGTACACATATCAGCACGTTGGCCCTTGGACTCAGCACGCTGACCATTCCTGTGGACTGTTCGGGTGATTTCGGCCCACGTGGGTGTCCGTCAGCACACACAGGACGTTCGTGTGTGTCGTCACCACACACAGGACGTCCGTGGCTGTCCGTGTGTGTCCATGTGTGTTCGTCAGCACACACAGGACGTCCGTGGCTGTCCATCAGTACACATATCAGCACGTTGTCCTTGGACTCAGCACGCTGACCCTTCCCGTGGACTGTTCGGGTGATTTTGGCCCACGTGGTGTTGTAGTACCCACGACTGAGGTTCCCATCATCCGCAAAGGTCCTACCACAAGGTCCGGCTCAAGGGTTATAAGAGCTGGATTTGCCAAAGATGTCCAGGAGTTGCTTGCACAGGAACAAACCGGATTCAAGCAACTATTGATCCTGGAGTTGGCCGACTTGAAGCTTGAAGACACCAGTGAACCGTTAGAGATTCCAGATTCCTTCCATTCAAGCCAGTTCTCCTCCATCGACCAGAATGAAGCCGGCCTGACCATTTCCACCTTCATCCTCAATCCATCCAACCAACTTGCTTCCGGTTAAGAGATATAGACGTCCATCAGAAGGAGTAGTATGTGTTGTACTCTTTTTCCTTCATCGGGTTTTGTCCCACTGGGTTTTTCTGATAAGGTTTTAATGAGGCAACATTCCAGCATAGTAGTTCTGATCCGGACATCTCAATCCGCGACCGGTCTATTGTTTTATTTAATTTATTTTGGTTAAGACTTTGGGCAATTGTCAGTCCTTTTAAGAGTCAGCCATTTGTCAAGGCCTTTTATCTTTAAGAGTTCATTAAGGGGAAACTATTTAAACCCTTGTAGTGTGCAGATTTTTGGCCAAGTCTTTTATGAAAATCGTTTTGTCTTTCAGTTGTGTAAAACTATTGAGAGCAGCCGTCTGACATATCAAAGAGCCGATCCATTGTTCTTTGTGGAGTCCATCGATCCATTCCATCTCTTGTCCGATCTTCAGAGA
>NW_022611025.1:70000-131709 GCF_000309985.2 Brassica rapa
ACGACCAAGACTGTTCGTGTGTTCTGTTTATCTATTCTGGACTGTCTATCTGATTCTAAGTCAAGGGGTGGTTGGTTGAATGACTTAGGATACAGTAGGCAGGTTCATATCTTCTTATAAGTATAGTGTCCGAGGTTTATCTATTTTATAGGAACCAAGCCAAGCATTGTAGAGTCGACCAGTTCTATTCTCGGTTATGATTAATGCTTATCTGGTTGTGGTTTCAGGAACTAAGGATGGTTTTGGTCAAGCCAAGGAGCCGTGCAGGCTCGGTCAGTGAGAGGCTGTGTAACGTGTGGTTAGATGATGCTAGGGACAAACTAGTGATTGTCTATGAAACGATTAAGAAGTTGTGTATTGGATCTCATGTTTCTGATTAATACATTTTATATACATTTATATTCCGCTGTGCTATCTGCTCAATTGTTTTAGAACCTCAGATTTGAACATGACTTAGTAAATGAAATACTTAAAATGAATCAAACAACCTAAGAAATTGACTAAGTAGCAAACGGGTCCAGTTTCGTCGAGAGGCCGGATTCGGGCGTTACAAGTTGGTATCAGAGCATGCTTGATTCTAGGATAGTTGGGTTATGTAGACCACACACACACGCAGCCAGCGGATTCGGTCTCACGGTGAGGTTTGATTGTTAGATGTAGGGATTGATTGTCACGGAAGTCCTGTGTGTACTGAACAGACAGCCCATGTGGGCCAAAATCATCTGAACAGGCCACGAGAAGGGTCAGCGTGCTGAGTCCAAGGACCAACGTGGTGATATGTGTACTGATGGACAGCCACAGACGTCTTGTGTCTGCTGACCGACACACACGGACAGCCACGGATGTCCTGTGTGTGCTGACGGACACACACGGACGTCCTGTGTGTGCTAACGGACACCAACGGACGTCCGGTGTGTACTGAACAGACAGCCCACGTGGGCCAAAATCACCTGAACAGTCCACGGAAGGGCCAGCGTGCTTAGTCCAAGGACCAGCGTGCTGATACCTGTACTGATGGACAGGCACGGACGTCCTGTGTGTGCTGACGGACAGCCATAGACAGCCACAGACATCATGTGTGTGCTTGCGGACACCCACGGACGTCCTGTGTGTTCTGAACAGACAGCCCACGTGGGCCAAAATCACCCAAACATTCCACGAGAAGGGCCAGCAAGCTGAGTCCAAGGACCAACATGCTGATATGTGTGCTGATGGACAGCCACAGGCCATCCTGTGTGTGCTGACGGACACACACGGACAGCCACGGACGTCCTGTGTGTGCAGACGGACACACACGGACGTCCTGTGTGTGCTGAAGGACACCCACGGAGGTCCTGTGTATGCTGACGGACACACACAGACACACACGGACAGCCACAGACTTCCTGTGTGTGCTGACGGACAGCCACAGAAATCCTGTGTGTGCTGGCGGACACCCACGGACGTCCTGTGTGTACTTAACTGACAGCCCACGTTGGCCAAAATCACCTAAAGAGTCCACGGAAAGGGCCAGCCTGGTGAGTCCAAGGACCAACGTGCTGATATGTGTACTGATGGACAGCCACAGACGTCCTGTGTGTGCTGACAGACACACACAAAGGTCATGTGTGTGCTGACGGACACACACAGACACACCCGGACGTCCTTTGTGTGCTGACGGACAGCCACGGACGTCCTGTGTATGCTGGCGGACACCCACAGACGTTCTGTGTTTACTGAATAGACAGCCCACGTTGGCCAAAATAACCCAAACAGTCCACGGGTAGGGCCAGTGTGCTGAGTACAAGGACCAACGTGCTGATATGTGTACTGATGTACAGCCACGGACGTCCTGTGTGTGCTGACGGACACACACGGACAGCCACGGATGTCCTGTGTATGCTGGCGGACACCCACGGACGTCCTGTGTGTACTGAACAGACAGCCCACGTGTGCCAAAATCACCCGAACACTCCACGGGAAGGGCCAACGTGCTGAGTCCAAGGAACAACGTTCTGATATGTGTACTGATGGACAGCCACAGACGTCCTATGTGTGCTCACGGACACACATGGACACACACGGACAGCCACGGACATCCTGTGTGTGCCGACGGACACACACAGATGTACTGTGTGTGCTGATGGACACGCACGGACGTCCTGTGTGTCCTGAAAAGACAGCCCACGTGGGCCAAAATCACCCGAGCAGTCCACGGGAAGGGTCAGCGCGCTGAGTCCAAGGACCAAAGTGCTGATATGAGTACCAATGGACAGCCACAGACGTCCTGTGTGTGCTGACGTACACACACAGACACACACGGACAGCCACAGATGTCCTGTATGTGCTGACGGACACCCACGGATGTCCTGTGTGTGCTGATGGACACAAATGGACACACACGGACACACACGGACAGCCACAGACGTCCTGTGTGCTGACGGACACCCACGGACAGCCACAAACGTCCTTTGTGTGCTCGCGGACACCCACGGACGTCCTGTGTGTACTGACAGACACACACGGACAGCCACGAACGTCCTGTATGTGCTGACGGACAGCCACAGACAGCCACGGACGTCCTGTGTGTGCTGGCGGACGCCCACGGACGTCATGTGTGTACTGAACAGACAGCCCACGTGGGCTAAAATCACCCAAACAGTCCACGGGAAGGGCCAACGTGCTGAGTCCAAGGACCAGCGTGCTGATATGTCTAGTTATGGACAGCCACAGACGTCTTGTATGTGCTGACGGACACACACAGACACACACGGACACACACGGACAGCCACTGACAGCCACGGACGTCCTGTGTGTGCTGGCGGACAGCCACGGAAGTCCTGTGTGTACTGAACAGACAGCCCATGTGGGCCAAAATCACCTGAACAGGCCAAGAGAAGGGTCAGCGTGCTGAGTCCAAGGACCAACGTAGTGATATGTGTACTGATGGACAGCCACAGACGTCATGTGTCTGCTGACCGACACACACGGACATCCACGGACGTCCTGTGTGTGCTGACGGACACACACGGACGTCCTGTGTGTGCTAACAGACACCAACGGACGTCCGGTGTGTACTGAACAGACAGCCCACGTGGGCCAAAATCACCTGAACAGTCCACGGGAAGGGCCAGCGTGCTTAGTCCAAGGACCAGCGTGCTGATATCTGTACTGATGGACAGCCACGGCCGTCCTGTGTGTTCTGACGGACAGCCATAGACAGCCACGGACATCATGTGTGTGCTTGCGGACACCCACGGACGTCCTGTGTGTCCTGAACAGACAGCCCACGTGGGCCAAAATCACCAGAATATTCCACGAGAAGGGCCAGCGTGCTGAGTCCAAGGACCAACGTGCGGATATGTGTGCTGATGGACAACCACAGCCATCTTGTGTGTGCTGACGGACACACACGGACAGCCACGGACGTCCTGTGTGTACTGACGGACACACACGGACGTCCTGTGTGTGCTGAAGGACACCCACGGAGGTCCTGTGTATGCTGACGGACACACACGAACACACACGGACAGCCACAGACTTCCTGTGTTTGCTGACGGACAGCCACGGACGTCCTGTGTATGCTGGCGGACACCCACGGACGTCCTGTGTGTACTTAACTGACAGCCCACGTTGGCCAAAATCACCTAAAGAGTCCACGGGAAGGGCCAGCCTGGTGAGTCCAAGGACCAACATGCTGATATCTGTACTGATGGACAGCCACGGACGTCCTGTGTGTGCTGACGGACACACACAAAGGTTCTGTGTGTGCTGACGGACACACACAGACACACAGACGTCCTTTGTGTGCTGACGGACAGCCACAGACGTCCTGTGTGTGCTGGCGGACACTCACGGACGTCCTGTGTGTACTGAATAGACAGCCCACGTGGGCCATAATAACCCAAACAGTCCTCGGGTAGGGCCACTGTGCTGAGTCCAAGGACCAACGTGCTGATATGTGTACTGATGTACAGCCGTGGACGTCCTGGGTGTGCTGACGGACACAGACGGACACACACGGACAGCCACGGATGTCCTGTGTATGCTGGCGGACACCCACGGACGTCCTGTCTCTACTGAACAGACAGCCCACGTGGGCCAAAATCACCCGAACACTCCAAGGGAAGGGTCAGCGTGCTGAGTCCAAGGAACAACATGCTGATATGTGTACTGATGGACAGCCACAGACGTCCTGTGTGTGCTCACGGACACACACTGACACACACGGACAGCCCACGTCGGCCAAAATCACCCAAACATTCAACGAGAAGAGCCAGCGTGCTGAGTCCAAGGACCAACGTGCTGATATGTGTGCTGATGGACAGCCACGGCCATCCTGTGTGTGCTGACGGACACACACGGACAGCCACGGACGTCCTGTGTGTGCTGACGGACACGCACGGACGTCCTGTGTGTGCTGAAGGACACCCACGGAGGTCCTGTGTATGCTGACGGACACACACGGACAGCCAGAGACTTCCTGTGTGTGCTGACGGACAGCCACAGACAGCCACGGACGTCCTGTGTGTGCTGGCGGACACCCACGGACGTCCTGTGTGTACTTAACTGACAGCCCACGTTGGCCAAAATCACCTAAAGAGTCCACGGGAAGGGCCAGCCTGGTGAGTCCAAGGACCAACGTGCTGATATGTGTACTGATGGACAGCCACGGACGTCCTGTGTGTGCTGACGGACACACACAAAGGTCCTGTGTGTGCTGACGGACACACACAGACACACACGGACGTCCTTTGTGTGCTGACGGAAAGCCACGGACGTCCTGTGTGTGCTGGCGGACACCCACGGACGTCCTGTGTGTATTGAATAGACAGCCCACGTGGGCCAAAATAACCCAAACAGTCCACGGGTAGGGCCAGTGTGCTGAGTCCAAGGACCAACGTGCTGATATGTGTACTGATGTACAGCCACGGACGTCCTGTTTCTGCTGACCGACACACACGGACAGCCACGGACAGCCACAGATGTCCTGTGTATGCTGGCGGACACCCAGGGACGTCTTGTGTGTACTGAACAGACGGCCCACGTGGGCCAAAATCACCCGAACAATCCAAGGGAAGGGTCAGCGTGCTGAGTCCAAGGAAGAACGTGCTGATATGTGTACTGATGGACAGCCACAGACGTCCTGTGAGTGCTCACGGACACACACAGACACACACGGACAGCCACGGACATCCTGTGTGTGCCGACGGACACACACGGACGTACTGTGTGTGCTGACGGACACGCACGGACGTCCTGTGTGTACTGAAAAGACAGCCCACGTGGGCCAAAATCACCCGAACAGTCCACGGGAAGGGTCAGCGTGCTGAGTCCAAGGACCAACGTGCTGATATGAGTACTGATGGACAGCCACAGACGTCCTGTGTGTGCTGACGGACACACACAGACACACACGGACAGCCACAGATGTCCTGTATGTGCTGACGGACACCCACGGATGTCCTGTGTGTGCTGATGGACACAAATGGACACACACGGACACACGGACAGCCACAGATGTCCTGTGTGCTGACGGACTCCCACGGACAGCGACAAACGTCCTTTGTGTGCTCGCGGACACCCACAGACGTCCTGTGTGTACTGACAGACACACACAGACAGCCACGGACGTCCTGTGTGTGCTGACGGACAACCACAGACAGCCACGGACATCCTGTGTGTGCTGGCCGACGCCCACGGACGTCATGTGTGTACTGAATAGACAGCCCACGTGGGCTAAAATCACCCAAATAGTCCACAGGAAGGGCCAACGTGCTGAGTCCAAGGACCAGCGTGCTGATATGTGTACTTATGGACAGCCACGGACGTCTTGTGTGTGCTGACGGACACACACAGACACACATGGACACACACGGACAGCCACTGACAGCCACAGACGTCCTGTGTGTGCTGGTGGACAGCCACGGAAGTCCTGTGTGTACTGAACAGACAGCCCATGTGGGCCAAAATCACCTGAACAGGCCACGAGAAGGGTCAGCGTGCTGAGTCCAAGGACCAACGTGGTGATATGTGTACTGATGGACAGCCACAGACGTCTTGTGTCTGCTGACCGACACACACGGACAGCCACGGACGTCCTGTGTGTGCTGACGGACACACACGGACGTCCTGTGTGTGCTAACGGACACCAACGGACGTCCGGTGTGTACTGAACAGACAGCCCACGTGGGCCCAAATCACCTGAACAGTCCCTGGTAAGGGCCAGCGTGCTTAGTCCAAGGACCAGCGTGCTGATACCTGTACTGATGGACAGCCACGGACGTCCTGTGTGTGCTGATGGATAGCCATAGACAGCCACGGATATCATGTGTGTGCTTGCGGACACCCACAGACGTCCTGTGTGTCCTGAACAGACAGCCCACGTGGGCCAAAATCACCCAAACATTCCACGAGAAGGGCCAGCGTGCTGAGTCCAAGGACCAACATGCTGATATGTGTGCTGATGGACAGCCACGGCCATCCTGTGTGTGCTGACGGACACACACGGACAGCCACGGACGTCCTGTTTGCGCTGACGGACACACACGGACGTCCTGTGTGTGCTGAAGGACACCCACAGAGGTCCTGCGTATGCTGACGGACACACACGGACACACACGGACAGCCACAGACTTCCTGTGTGTGCTGACGGACAGCCACAGACGTCCTGTGTATGCTGGCGGACACCCACGGACGTCCTTTGTGTACTTAACTGACAGCCCACGTTAGCCAAAATCACCTAAAGAGTCCACGGGAAGGGCCAGCCTGGTGAGTCCAAGGACCAACGTGCTGATATGTGTACTGATGGACAGCCACGGACGTCCTGTGTTTGCTGACAGACACACACGGACACACACGGACACACACGGACAGCCACGAACGTCCTGTGTGTGCTGACGGGACACACATGAACACACACGGACAAACACTGACAGCCACAGACGTCATGTGTGTGCAGACAGACAGCCACGGACAACCACGGACGTCATGTGTGTGCTGGCAGACACCCACGAACGTCTTGTGTGTACTGAATAGACATTCCACGTGGGCCAAAATCACCCGAACAGTCCACGGGAAGGGTCAGCGTGCTGAGTCCAAGGACCAACGTGCTGATATGAGTACTGATGGACAGCCACAGACGTCCTGTGTGTGCTGACGGACACACACAGACACACACGGACAGCCACAGATGTCCTGTATGTGCTGACGGACACCCACGGATGTCCTGTGTGTGCTGATGGACACAAATGGACACACACGGACAGCCACAGATGTCCTGTGTGCTGACGGACTCCCACGGACATGTTGCGGCCAGCAATTCAGCAGCTGAACCAGAGGTCGATCCAACACCCTACTCAACCAGCCAAGGCGCCAACCAGGACACACGTGCACTAACAATGCCATATCTTACAAACCAGGAGGGTTTAAATCACGAGGCTAATTTGTATGCATTCTACACTCAAGAAGGAGTCCAGGCCAATTGGAATTGGGCCAAAATAATCACGGAGAAAGAAGTTATGAATTTTACAATTCAGAGGTTTCTCAACCCGTCCATCTGCGAGTACCCGACTTTAGAAGAAGATTCAAGCTCACTGAAGGAGCGGCCTGAAGCAAAACCCATCACAGAAGTCAAGAGGAGTTTATCATCTTTCCATAAAGCCCAAGATCAGGAGAAATGGCCACGGAAATTAGGAGTTATGATCAATTCCCCAGAACCGGCCAAACCGACGTCATCTATGGAAAGTCTTCAACCAATTCAACTTGGTTCGACCCAGAGCTATTTATGGGAACCAGGAGATCATCTTAACCAATCAGGAGGTATTCCAGAAGTCCTTAGCTGCACCAGAACCCAGGAGATCAGTTGGTTCAATGGAGAATCACTTAAACCCAACCGGAGCTATTTATGGAAAGATTGGACAATCTTTCGGTTTGATTCATTCCAAGCAATTCCAATCCAACCAGGAGAACCAGACGACGTCCAGACAAAACAAAGACATCCAGGAGACATTATACATGAGCCAGAAGAGTTCTACAACTTCATCCCATGCACCAGCCCACATAGGAATAAGAAGATCCCCATTATCACCAAACTGCCTTATTTGGAGTCTCTTGCATTCAAACTCCAACAACTCTTTTTCTACCAAGGCAAGGACGAGATCAGCATCTACCAAGCATTCAAGAAGGTCCCAAGAAAGCTCTTTTATCCCCTTAAACCGTCCAGATTCAAGCAAATCAAGTTTCTTCACTTGGAGCCAAAATCCTACAAAAGGCTCCAACGGCTAGTTTCCGATTTCTTCTTAGTTTAGATTTGTTTCCTTTCTTTTCTTTTGTGAACGTTTAGAGTCTTGTATCTGAGCATTATATAAGCTCATTGTCGTCCATTGTAGAGAGGACCCTCAATCACCAAGTTAATAAAAAGTTTATTCAGTTTTTATCAAAGATTGTTCTTTGTATAAAATATCGGTCTTTAGGATTCAAAGAGAGATTCTTTGTTGTTCTATTGATTTCGTGAGTCTAGTTTGTTTGTGCAAATCAAACAAGCTCAGTACACAGATTGAGAGAGTCAATCAATTCGTTCCATCCTTCATCAGATTGAGAGATTCAATCAAAACCTCATCCGCAAATCCACTTCAATCCATCATCTGATCCAGCTTGAGAGAGACATCAGTCCAGCAAGCAAGATCCCACCTTCACGCCATCTCCATACCCTGTTCTTGTTGAGAGAGACATCAGTCCAGCAACTTGAATCCATCAGCCATCTCTATCCTTCTCTTATTTTGTTTCATTTTGCATCATATAGTTCTAGATTTTCCTTTCAATATAAAAACCCATAAAAAGTCATATTTGCTTCTGTTCTTCCTTTATCATTTAGTTTTCTTTCTGTTCATCATTTTGATTCATAAAAACTCATAAAAATAACTCTCTTTTGTTTCAGGAACCAGATCGGCCATCTCCCTCTCCATCGCGTCCGTCTAGCCACTCCATAGCCGTCCGTCCGTCCTGTCCAGTCCGAGTTCTTGAACCTCAGTCCGTCCAATTGAGTAGCCTGAATCCCAGCCTGCAACATTTGGTATCAGAGCTTAAGCTCCTGACTCAGGTGATATCTATCCTTGCATCTCATACTTGCTTGCATTTGTTTTTCCATTCATAAACCGAAAATCCATAAAAACTGTTTCTTTTTGTTTCAAGTTTTGTTTCTGCATATTTTTGTTCTTGCTGTTCATCATACTTTAAAGCCACGAAAAAGAAAAGAAAAAGTTTTGTTTGATTCATTTAAAAATCGAAAATCCCAAAAGAAAGTGTTTGCATTCATTAGTTTCCATAAAAGAAAATTCCATAAAAATTTCTGTTTTGAATTTGATTCCTTTTCATTTGCATTCATAAATTCAAAAGCCAAAAGAAATCATCCTAGTTATTGTTTCATACCATTTCTACTTGTCCATTTCGTGATTGCATCAGAAAAGAAAAGAAAATATTTTAAGCTTTAGTTTATATCATTTGCATATTTAATTGTTGCATTTCATCCAAAGAAAATTCAAAAAAAAATTCAGCATTAGTTTGCTTTCCATATTTTCTTTTCATTTGTGTTAATTGTCATTTATTACTGTTTCATTTCGAGATTTGCATTAAGAAAACCAAAAGAAAAATCATTTTTCATAATTTATTTCATTTCGGTTCAACATTGCATATTTTCTCGGTTTAGTTTTAATTAGCTTGCATTTTGGTTCTTATTCTGATCCGACCATAAATTCTCTATTCTTCACTTGATCTTTGTGATTGCTTGCAGGAAGAAATGGAAGAATTAGCACAAAGCCAAGCCTTATTGGCCTCTCAAAAACAGCTATTGGCTGCTATGAAGGGTGTACAAGATCAGATTTCTCAGCTGGAGAAAAGAAACAAGGCACAAGGCCAACGACCACAGCAAGGAAAAAGAAGATTTGGAGATGCACCAGAGGATGGCTATGTTGAGCCTAAGCCACCAGATCCTTCATGGATCACCCCACACCATACTTCTTCAACTCATAAACACTTAACTCATTCTTATCTTTATTTTAAACCTGTTAATGAAGTTAATATTTATTCTTTTTCAGGAAGCAGTTGGCCAGATGACTATCTCTCATGGGAAAGAACCATGGATGATTGGTTTTCATGCCATGGCGTGCCAAAGAAAGAAAAGCTGAGCCATGCCATCAAACAACTCAACGGAAGTGCATACAAATGGTGGAAAGGTGTAGATGGTGCAAGATGGAAGAGTCAAAGAGAGGCTATCAAAACGTGGGAAGATCTTAAAGAGGCCATGATCAGGATGTATGTATCCTCACTTCCAACACCAGAGATTAGAGAAAGGTACCCAAGGAGGTTTTCAAGCCATGGGTCCAAAGAGGCAAAGAGAGTGGTGCCACAACAAGGCCATAGAAGCTTGATCCATCAAGAACAGATTCGGCCAAACCAGGGGCACACAGTTCTATATGATCAGTCCCAACCTTATGAGGTCCCAAAGACCATGGAGAGAAAGAACTTTGTCAGCCAAGACACGTTGGCCAGACACAAAGAAAAATCAGACAAACCTATTTTTCAAGAAAAGGCCAAGGTAAGTCCTATACTTGATAAATTTGTTTATAAATCATCTCCGACTGGTATGAGTCACTTGTCTTTGTCCAAGGATGTTAAGACAGGTCCTAAGGTCCAGAAAGACACGAACTCCACATCCTTGTTGAGATCCAAAGTTTTCCATGATTTAAGTCCAAGAGACAAGGAGATTTTAAACCCAAAGGAAGAAGCGCCATCAAGCCAAGGTAAATCTTCTAAATCTGAGGATTTAAAATATCAGACATGTTATAGATGTCATAAGAAAGGACACTATGCTGTAGTTTGTCCTACTAAGCAAGTATTGATAGAAACATCACTTGAAAAGAAAACAGATTTATCTATGAAGAGTGATAGTTTTATTCAATCTGATTTGTTGGTTCCAAATTCTTGTGTAATGCACTTGTCTTTGTCAAAAGGTGTTTTAACAGGAATTAAAGAGCATGAATTCAAAGGAGAGGAGCCACCAGGCGCCACACCAGTGATGAACCAGGAGAAGGTTCAAGACACAATGCAGTCCATGTTGCTTAAAGAAGCAAAACCAGTAAATAAAGTATCAAACCAAGGTAAGTGTCAAACACCACCTAGAGAAACTGGTATTGACGTGTGTGTTCTTGATGTAGAGAGTAAAAATGAAAGCTATTTGCTTCCTGAAGTTCTAAAGAAAGAACCAGACCATAAGCCCAGCCATGAACCACCTCACAAGTGGAAGTCTAGTGTTGAACAATGTGTTCAAATGCCAAGGCACAGGGGGGGTAACCGTACCTGAACCGAAGCTCAGCCAGATAAGCAACAACTGCCACAACTGCCTCAATGGAGCTACCCGCGACCAAGGGTCATTCAAAGAAGTGCATCTAAACAACCATAAGGAGTTTTGGCATGAAACAAATTTTCACAGAAGGCCAGCTAAACCATTCATCACTGGAGCTTGGAATTACAAGAAAATCTTCACGGAGGAAGAAGTTATGAATTTTATAAGTTGGAGGTTTCCCAGCCCGTTCAGTTGCGAGTATCAGCCTTTAGAAGAGGATTTCAACCCAACCATGAAGCGGCCTTCTCCAGATTCAAGCATTGGCTTCAAGAGTAGTGTCTTAGCTTTCCAGGAAGCCCGAAATCAGAAGAATTGGTCAAAGGAAAACCAAGATGCAATCAATTTCCTAAAACCGGCCAAACCGACATCAATTTGGGAAAGTTTCCAACCAACTCGATTTGGTCTGACCCAAGCCTATCCATGGAAACCAGGAGATACTCTAGACCATTCAGAAGACACCCAAGACGTCCATAGATGCACCAGCACCCAGAGGATCAGGCGGATTCTCCTTACCATCTACTTTCCATATCCGGCCACACCATATGCATTCAAGGAAAGTTGTCTCCACTTAATGAGCAAGGACCAACGGCTCTATTCCTTTGAACCAGAAGAAACCAAGATCCTTAAGAGTTTAATCAGCAGCCAGAGACTCCTATTTCGTGGATACTTCTCCAAGATATCAAGATACAAGATCAGTCTACTCCAAAGGCAACAAATCAGCCTAACGGCTAGTTCTCATGGAGCCATCAAAGCCATTGACTCCAAACATTTTATTTCGATTTATTTTCTTTCCTTAGTTCATTTTCAGACTGTTAGAGAGTTATTGGACGAGCCTATAAAGCTCTAGTCTTTGTTTCATTGTAAAGCACCCTTGATCATTTTTAAAGTAATAAGAAATCGTTTTCTTTTAAACAAAGTTGTGTATTCTTTGTTGTTATTTCTCTAGTTCTTTGTGTGTGATTCACTAAGTCCTAAAGAAGCCACGTCCAGGGAGCCTTGTGTGATTCAAGACCATCTGTTCGTCCATTGATTGAGAGAGTCAATCTATATCCATCTATCCATTCCATCCATCGATCCAGCTTGGAAGAGATTCATATCAAGCAAGCCGGATTCCATCCTCAGTCCTTTCTCCATCCACTGATCCTTGTTGAGAGAGACACACGTCCAGCAACAAAGATCCCATCATCCATCTTTCTATCCTTCTTATTTGAATTGTTTTCATTTTTGCATATCATTTAGTTTTGAATCTTAAAGAAAATCCATAAGAATCATATTTGCTTCAGTTTATCATTTCTTATATAGTTTATTTTCTGTTCTTCATATAGAAATCATAAAACTCATAAAAAGGTTCATCCTTGTTTCAGGTATAAACTGGCCGTCCCATTCCTCCATCGCAGCCGTCTAGCCGATCTTCCGTCTGTCCGTCCGTCCGATCTGTCCAAGCCGAACCAAAACCAAACCTCAGTCAAGCCATCCGTGTAGTCTGAATCCCAGCCTGCAACATTTTGGTATCAGAGCCCAAGCTCCTGAATCTGGTGATATCTATCCTTGCATCATATCTTATTGCATTTGTTCACCATTTAAAATCAATTAAAAAAAAATATTCATAGTGTTTACATTTTCTGTCCGATTGTGAATTGCTTGTTCTTGGTTTTAAAACCAGAGATAGGCACGAAAAGGATAGCTCATTATCTTGTTTGATTCATTTAGAAAACTCAAAAAAAATTTCCCTTGTTTGCATTAAGTTGTCTAGCTCGAGTTTCCTTTTTCGGTTTATTTGCATCAAGCATAAAATCTTTTTTTTTAATTATTGTTTTGTTTCTTTTAAATTGAAAACCAAAATAAATATTTATTTCCATTGTTTTATTTTATAGATTTCGAGATTTGCTTGATAAAGTTAAAAAAAAAAAATAGGAGTTAATTTTCCATTTGTTTCAAAACTTTCAAAAAAAAAAAAAAACTAAGTTTCCAATTTTTTGTTTGTTTCTTATTCTTCTTTCTTTTGTTAAACCACGACTTGATACTCTTATTCTCTGTTTTTGAAAGGTACCAATAAGGGGAGACGCCATGGCAGATTACTTTGAAGAAGAGAGTTCTTATGAATCAAGCCAAGGCTCCGATCTTGATGAAACCGACCAAGCTTGGTCCAATGAAGAGGATGGCTGTGATGGGTCATGTTCTGATGATAACTACTCTATGTCAGAGTATGGAGACGACCCTGGTGAAGCATATCCTGAACCAGAGCCACCTGATTACTCACATGGAGATATCAGCTACCAAGGAGAGTATGAGGGAGAAACTGAATCAAATATCAGTTTCAATAAAGGAGATGAATGCCATGGAGAAGAGACAGAACGTGATGATCCTGAAGCTGACCAGGAAGGCTCATGGCAAGAGGAAGCTGATTCTGAAATCAGTTTAGAAGAGGCAAATGAGCATGAGGAAAATTTCTCTAAAACCGAAGAAGTCTATGAAGATGTTGATGGAGGAGAAGCAAGTTTCCAATCTGTTAATGAAGAAGTTGGAGACGAGTCTCATGCTGAAGGCAAACCCTGGTGTGAAGTACCTTACTCTGACCAGGAGGATGAGTACCAAGACGAAACTGGCTCACAAACCAGCGTAGGAAACTCTGAGGAAAACTATGGAGGAAAGCCAGACTCTCAACAAGACATTGCTGAAGAGGAAGAAGCCTTAAGTGAGGCTGGAAGAAATGATGATCAACCTGGTTACGTCAACTTTGCAGGCCATCATCAAGGACCAGAAGCATACTTGTGCTGGGAGAAAGATATGGAACATTGGTTTGATTCTAATCAAGTCCATGAAGAGGATAAGACAGCCATTGCCGAAGACACTCTCACTGAAGATGCCTTTAGAAAGTGGGAACAAGATGCTTATTGGCGACTTGCCTATGATGAACCAGAAGCTACTTGGCAAGAAATGAAAGAACTCTTGTATGAAGAATATGTGAAAGGAGCTGGAGATGAGCTGTTGAATCAGATACGGGTCTATACTAATCTTGAACCAAGGCAGCTGATATTGGCAAAAAGGCCAAATCGAAAGGCTAAGCTCAAAAATGCTCACGACCTAAAGCCACACCAGGAGTCTACACTCATCATCAAGGGAGCAACCGAGCATACAACAGCAGCAAGGGTCAGTGGCGTGCAAGGAGTTCCAACTCCACAAGCCAAAACTCGAGAGCTAAGTACAAAGCCATTGCCTAAGTTCCATGAGAAGAAGAAACCATGTAAGTCTTCTAAATCTTCAAAACCAGTAGAATTCATTTGCTATAGGTGTCATGAGAAAGGCCACTTTGCTGTAACATGTCCAACTAGGCTAGTAGTGACTTCTAATTCACTAGAAGTTAACTTGGATTCAACTAGTGAAGTTATATCTCACTTAGTATGTAAATTTTCTACTTCTTGTATAATGCACTTGTCTTGCCCAAAGGCTGATTATGCAGGTCTAAATAAGGACCAGGAGGACGTGGTTTCAAGGTTAAAACAAGAAGAAATCATCCCTGAACCAGACTCACAAGAAGGACTTAAACCAGCCACTAGAGGTCCATTGAAGCTAGTAGATGTTTCGGTCCAAGCACATGTGGAGGTACAAAATAATTTAAATAAATTAGTGTGCTCTGTTTATGATTCTTCCAAGGCTACCATGATATGCTTGTCTAGTCCCAAAAGGTGTGACACAGGTACATCATTTAGCAAAGGAAATATGAAGCAAAAGAAGGTGATTTTAAAGAGAGATGACAAGGCACCACCAAAGGAGCCATCTTTGCTTAAACAACTCTCTGGAAAAGATGGCACTACGAACAGTAGCATCTTACTTCAGGAAGAACCCCCAGACCAGTCACCAAACAGACAGGCCGTGCCATTGGATGCACCAATCAAGCTTCCAAATCAGGTAAGTGCAACTATCCTTTGTTCGATAATCAATTATTTGGATGTTATGCATACTGATTTATTATGCCCTGATAAGTTTGAAGAAGGACTAGGATGCTTAGAAACTTATGTAGAACATAATCCTTGTCTTAGATCCCACTTAGACAAGAAGCAAGATAATTTTTCATCTACTGAGATTGGAACTCATCAAACCGATTTATATGTTGAATATCCCATGACTGCCATAACACACTTGTCTTTTGCCAAAGAAGTTGAGTTTATGACAGGAACAAACGCTGAAAATTCTGGAGATATTTCCAAGGCTAAGTTCACACCAGGCCGGACCAGAGGGATTATCCTATCCTATCTGTTCAAAGAAGAACCACCAGATGCACCATGCATCACTAAATCAAAATCCAACCAAGGTATGACCTTAGACTCCCAAAAGAGGATGAAAGCTGACTTGCTCTATCTTGGTGCAGGTTATACAGTTTCGAGGTCGAAACCTTTTCAAGGGGGAGGGAATGTTACAGGCACAGAAACCGTACCTGAACCGAAGCTCAGCCAGATAAGCAACAACTGCCACAACTGCCTCAATGGAGCTACCCGCGACCAAGGGTCATTCAAAGAAGTGCATCTCAACAACCATAAGGAGTTTTGGCATGAAACAAATTTTCACAGAAGGCCAGCTAAACCATTCATCACTGGAGCTTGGAATTACAAGAAAATCTTCACGGAGGAAGAAGTTATGAATTTTATAAGTTGGAGGTTTCCCAGCCCGTTCAGTTGCGAGTATCAGCCTTTAGAAGAGGATTTCAACCCAACCATGAAGCGGCCTTCTCCAGATTCAAGCATTGGCTTCAAGAGTAGTGTCTTAGCTTTCCAGGAAGCCCGAAATCAGAAGAATTGGTCAAAGGAAAACCAAGATGCAATCAATTTCCTAAAACCGGCCAAACCGACATCAATTTGGGAAAGTTTCCAACCAACTCGATTTGGTCTGACCCAAGCCTATCCATGGAAACCAGGAGATACTCTAGACCATTCAGAAGACACCCAAGACGTCCATAGATGCACCAGCACCCAGAGGATCAGGCGGATTCTCCTTACCATCTACTTTCCATATCCGGCCACACCATATGCATTCAAGGAAAGTTGTCTCCACTTAATGAGCAAGGACCAACGGCTCTATTCCTTTGAACCAGAAGAAACCAAGATCCTTAAGAGTTTAATCAGAAGCCAGAGACTCCTATTTCGTGGATACTTCTCCAAGATATCAAGATACAAGATCAGTCTACTCCAAAGGCAACAAATCAGCCTAACGGCTAGTTCTCATGGAGCCATCAAAGCCATTGACTCCAAACATTTTATTTCGATTTATTTTCTTTCCTTAGTTCATTTTCAGACTGTTAGAGAGTTATTGGACGAGCCTATAAAGCTCTAGTCTTTGTTTCATTGTAAAGCACCCTTGATCATTTTTAAAGTAATAAGAAATCGTTTTCTTTTAAACAAAGTTGTGTATTCTTTGTTGTTATTTCTCTAGTTCTTTGTGTGTGATTCACTAAGTCCTAAAGAAGCCACGTCCAGGGAGCCTTGTGTGATTCAAGACCATCTGTTCGTCCATTGATTGAGAGAGTCAATCTATATCCATCTATCCATTCCATCCATCGATCCAGCTTGGAAGAGATTCATATCAAGCAAGCCGGATTCCATCCTCAGTCCTTTCTCCATCCACTGATCCTTGTTGAGAGAGACACACGTCCAGCAACAAAGATCCCATCATCCATCTTTCTATCCTTCTTATTTGAATTGTTTTCATTTTTGCATATCATTTAGTTTTGAATCTTAAAAGAAAATCCATAAGAATCATATTTGCTTCAGTTTATCATTTCTTATATAGTTTATTTTCTGTTCTTCATATAGAAATCATAAAACTCATAAAAAGGTTCATCCTTGTTTCAGGTATAAACTGGCCGTCCCATTCCTCCATCGCAGCCGTCTAGCCGATCTTCCGTCTGTCCGTCCGTCCGATCTGTCCAAGCCGAACCAAAACCAAACCTCAGTCAAGCCATCCGTGTAGTCTGAATCCCAGCCTGCAACGTCCAAGACACTTGATTATCCAGATATAATGCACTTGTCTTTGCCAAAAAGTTTTGATCCAGGAATAGAAGAAGTTGAAGTTCATAACCACCAAGGTCAAAAGATGCAAAGAAGGCAGCAAACAAAAACAAGTTGTCCAAAGAAGAAAATCATTCTTCAACTTGTGGAAGCTATCAAAGTAAGTCTGGAAATTTCAAATTATTTTTATCAGTGTCCAAACACAGATATAATGCACTTGATTTTTGTCCAGAATGTTGAGAATTTTTCAGGTTGCAAAGGAGAAAACTTCAAAGAAATCCCACCGGATAATCTTTTGTTGCTAGGAGAATCAAGACCAAAGATGGTCAGAACTGAGCCTACTAGGAGTATGGAGGACCATCCACTGAAGGAGATAAGAAATGCCAAAGTCAAAAGCAGAGGCGTGATCCTATCCTATTTGCTGAAAGAAGAGCCACCTGATGCACAATCCAACCCCAAACCGAAACAATATCAAGGTAAGACCTTAGAATCTCAAAAGAGTATGAAAGCTGACTTGCTCTATCTTGGTGCAGGTTATACAGTTTCGAGGTCGAAACCTTTTCAAGGGGGAGGGAATGTTGCGGCCAGCAATTCAGCAGCTGAACCAGAGGTCGATCCAACACCCTACTCAACCAGCCAAGGCGCCAACCAGGACACACGTGCACTAACAATGCCATATCTTACAAACCAGGAGGGTTTAAATCACGAGGCTAATTTGTATGCATTCTACACTCAAGAAGGAGTCCAGGCCAATTGGAATTGGGCCAAAATAATCACGGAGAAAGAAGTTATGAATTTTACAATTCAGAGGTTTCTCAACCCGTCCATCTGCGAGTACCCGACTTTAGAAGAAGATTCAAGCTCACTGAAGGAGCGGCCTGAAGCAAAACCCATCACAGAAGTCAAGAGGAGTTTATCATCTTTCCATAAAGCCCAAGATCAGGAGAAATGGCCACGGAAATTAGGAGTTATGATCAATTCCCCAGAACCGGCCAAACCGACGTCATCTATGGAAAGTCTTCAACCAATTCAACTTGGTTCGACCCAGAGCTATTTATGGGAACCAGGAGATCATCTTAACCAATCAGGAGGTATTCCAGAAGTCCTTAGCTGCACCAGAACCCAGGAGATCAGTTGGTTCAATGGAGAATCACTTAAACCCAACCGGAGCTATTTATGGAAAGATTGGACAATCTTTCGGTTTGATTCATTCCAAGCAATTCCAATCCAACCAGGAGAACCAGACGACGTCCAGACAAAACAAAGACATCCAGGAGACATTATACATGAGCCAGAAGAGTTCTACAACTTCATCCCATGCACCAGCCCACATAGGAATAAGAAGATCCCCATTATCACCAAACTGCCTTATTTGGAGTCTCTTGCATTCAAACTCCAACAACTCTTTTTCTACCAAGGCAAGGACGAGATCAGCATCTACCAAGCATTCAAGAAGGTCCCAAGAAAGCTCTTTTATCCCCTTAAACCGTCCAGATTCAAGCAAATCAAGTTTCTTCACTTGGAGCCAAAATCCTACAAAAGGCTCCAACGGCTAGTTTCCGATTTCTTTCTTAGTTTAGATTTGTTTCCTTTCTTTTCTTTTGTGAACGTTTAGAGTCTTGTATCTGAGCATTATATAAGCTCATTGTCGTCCATTGTAGAGAGGACCCTCAATCACCAAGTTAATAAAAGTTTATTCAGTTTTTATCAAAGATTGTTCTTTGTATAAAATATCGGTCTTTAGGATTCAAAGAGAGATTCTTTGTTGTTCTATTGATTTCGTGAGTCTAGTTTGTTTGTGCAAATCAAACAAGCTCAGTACACAGATTGAGAGAGTCAATCAATTCGTTCCATCCTTCATCAGATTGAGAGATTCAATCAAAACCTCATCCGCAAATCCACTTCAATCCATCATCTGATCCAGCTTGAGAGAGACATCAGTCCAGCAAGCAAGATCCCACCTTCACGCCATCTCCATACCCTGTTCTTGTTGAGAGAGACATCAGTCCAGCAACTTGAATCCATCAGCCATCTCTATCCTTCTCTTATTTTGTTTCATTTTGCATCATATAGTTCTAGATTTTCCTTTCAATATAAAAACCCATAAAAAGTCATATTTGCTTCTGTTCTTCCTTTATCATTTAGTTTTCTTTCTGTTCATCATTTTGATTCATAAAAACTCATAAAAATAACTCTCTTTTGTTTCAGGAACCAGATCGGCCATATCCCTCTCCATCGCGTCCGTCTAGCCACTCCATAGCCGTCCGTCCGTCCTGTCCAGTCCGAGTTCTTGAACCTCAGTCCGTCCAATTGAGTAGCCTGAATCCCAGCCTGCAACAGGACAGCGACAAACGTCCTTTGTGTGCTCGCGGACACCCACAGACGTCCTGTGTGTACTGACAGACACACACAGACAGCCACGGACGTCCTGTGTGTGCTGACGGACAGCCACAGACAGCCACGGACATCCTGTGTGTGCTGGCGGACGCCCACGGACGTCATGTGTGTACTGAATAGACAGCCCACGTGGGCTAAAATCACCCAAATAGTCCACAGGAAGGGCCAACGTGCTGAGTCCAAGGACCAGCGTGCTGATATGTGTACTTATGGACAGCCACGGACGTCCTGTGTGTGCTGCGGACATCCACACAGACAGCCACGGACATCCTGTGTGTGCTGGCGGACGCCCACGGACGTCATGTGTGTACTGAATAGACAGCCCACGTGGGCTAAAATCACCCAAATAGTCCACAGGAAGGGCCAACGTGCTGAGTCCAAGGACCAGCGTGCTGATATGTGTACTTATGGACAGCCACGGACGTCCTGTGTGTGCTGACGGACACACACAGACACACACGGACACACACGGACAGCCACTGACAGCCACAGACGTCCTGTGTGTGCTGGCGGACAGCCACGGAAGTCCTGTGTGTACTGAACAGACAGCCCATGTGGGCCAAAATCACCTGAACAGGCCACGAGAAGGGTCAGCGTGCTGAGTCCAAGGACCAACGTGGTGATATGTGTACTGATGGACAGCCACAGACGTCTTGTGTCTGCTGACCGACACACACGGACAGCCACGGACGTCCTGTGTGTGCTGACGGACACACACGGACGTCCTGTGTGTGCTAACGGACACCAACGGACGTCCGGTGTGTACTGAACAGACAGCCCACGTGGGCCAAAATCACCTGAACAGTCCACGGGAAGGGCCAGCGTGCTTAGTCCAAGGACCAGCGTGCTGATACCTGTACTGATGGACAGCCACGGACGTCTTGTGTGTGCTGACGGACAGCCATAGACAGCCACGGACATCATGTGTGTGCTTGCGGACACCCACAGACGTCCTGTGTGTCCTGAACAGACAGCGTGCTGAGTCCAAGGACCAACATGCTGATATGTGTGCTGATGGACAGCCACGGCCATCCTGTGTGTGCTGACAGACACACACGGACAGCCACGGACGTCCTGTGTGCGCTGACGGACACACACGGACGTCCTGTGTGTGCTGAAGGACACCCACAGAGGTCCTGTGTATGCTGACGGACACACACGGACACACACGGACAGCCACAGACTTCCTGTGTGTGCTGACGGACAGCCACAGACGTCCTGTGTATGCTGGCGGACACCCACGGACGTCCTGTGTGTACTTAACTGACAGCCCACGTTAGCCAAAATCACCTAAAGAGTACACGGGAAGGGCCAGCCTGGTGAGTCCAAGGACCAACGTGCTGATATGTGTACTGATGGACAGCCACGGACCTCCTGTGTTTGCTGACGGACACACACGGACACACAGGGACACACACGGACAGCCACGAACGTCCTGTGTGTGCTGACGGACACACATGAACACACACGGACAAACACTGACAGCCACAGACGTCATGTGTGTGCAGACAGACAGCCACGGACAACCACGGACGTCCTGTGTGTGCTGGCAGACACCCACAAACGTCCTGTGTGTACTGAATAGACATTCCTCGTGGGCAAAAATTGCCCTAACAGTCCACGGGAAGGGCCAGCGTGCTGAGTCCAAGGACCAACGTGCTGATATTTGTACAAATGGACAGCCACGGACGTCATGTGTGTACTGACGGACACAGACGGACTAACACGAACAGCTACGGTCGTCCTGTGTGTGCTGGCGGACACCCACGGACGCTCTGTGTGTACTGAACAGACAGCCCACGTGGGCTAAAATCACCCAAACAGTCCACGGGAAGGGCCAGCGTGCTGAGTCCAAGGACCAGCGTGCTGATATGTGCACTGATGAACAGCCACAGACGTTCTCTGTGTGCTGACAGACACACACGGACAGCCACGGACGTCCTGTGTGTGCTGACGGACAGCCACAGACAGCCACAGACGTCCTGTGTGTGCTGGCGGACGCCCACGGACGTCATGTGTGTAGTGAACAGACAGCCCACGTGGGCTAAAATCACCCAAACAGTCCACGGGAAGGGCCAGCGTGCTGAGTCCATGGACCAGCGGGCTGATATGTGTACTGATGGACAGCCACGGACGTCTGGTGTGTGTATTGACGGACACACATGAACACACACGGACAAACACGGACAGCCACGGACGTCCTGTGTGTGCAGACGGACAGCCACGGACAACTACAGACGTCCTGGGTGTGCTGGCAGACACCCACGAACGTCCTGTGTGTACTGAACTGACATTCCACGTGGGCCAAAATCGCCCGAACAGTCCACGGGAAGGGCCAGCGTGCTGAGTCCAAGGACCAACGTTCTGATATGTGTACTAATGGACAGCCACGGACGTCATGTGTGTACTGATAGACACAGACGGACACACACGGACAGCCACAGACTTCCTGTGTGTGCTGGCGGACACCCATAGACGTCCTGTGTGTACTGAATAGACAGCCCACGTGGGCCAAAATCACCTGAACATTCCGCGGGAAGGGCCATCGTGCTGAGTCCATGGACCAGCGTGCTGATATGTGTACTGATGGACAGCCACGGACGTCATGTGTGTGCTGACAGACACACACAGACAGCCACGGACGTCCTGTATGTGCTGACGGACAGCCTCAGACAGCCACTGACGTCCTGTGTGTGCTGGCGGACGCCCACAGACGTCATGTGTGTACTGAACAGACAGCCCACGTGGGCTAAAATCACCCAAACAGTCCACAGGAAGGGCCAGCGTGCTGAGTCCAAGGACCAGCGTGCTGATATGTGTACTTATGGACAGCCACGAACGTCCTGTGTGTGCTGAGGGACACAAACAAACACACACGGACAGCCACTGACAGCCACGGACGTCCTGTGTGTGCTGGCGGACAGCCACGGAAGTCCTATATGTACTGAACAGACAGCCCTGTGGGCCAAAATCACCTGAACAGTCCACGAGAAGGGTCAGCGTGCTGAGTCCAAGGACCAACGTGGTGATATGTGTACAGATGGACGGCCACAGACGTCCTGTGTCTGCTGACCGACACACACTGACAGCCACGGACGTCCTGTGTGTGCTGGCGGACAGCCACGGAAGTCCTATGTGTACTGAACAGACAGCCCTGTCGGCCAAAATCACCTGAACAGTCCACGAGAAGGGTCAGCGTGCTGAGTCCAAGGACCAACGTGGTGATATGTGTACTGATGGACAGCCACAGACGTCCTGTGTCTGCTGACCGACACACACTGACAGCCAAGGACGTCCTGTGTGTGCTAACGGACACACACGGACGTCCTGTGTATGCTGACGGACACCGACGGACGTCCGGTGTGTACTGAACAGACAGCCCACGTGGGCCAAAATCACCTGAACAGTCCACGGGAAGGTTCAGCGTGCTGAGTCCAAGGACCAACGTGCTGATATGAGTACTGATGGACAGCCACAGACGTCCTGTGTGTGCTGACGGACACACACAGACACACACGGACAGCCACAGATGTTCTGTATGTGCTGACGGACACCCACGGATGTCCTGTGTGTGCTGATGGACACAAATGGACACACACGGACACACACGGACAGCCACAGATGTCCTGTGTGCTGACTGACACCCACGGACAGCGACAAACGTCCTTTGTGTGCTCGCGGACACCCACGGACGTCCTGTGTGTACTGACAGACACACGCGGACAGCCACGGACGTCCTGTGTCTGCTGACCGACACACAGTGACAGCCACGGACGTCCTGTGTGTGCTAACGGACACACACGGACGTCCTGTGTATGCTGACGGACTCCGACGGACGTCCGGTGTGTACTGAACAGAAAGCCCATGTGGGCCAAAATCACCTGAACAGTCCACGGGAAGGGTCAGCGTGCTGAGTCCAAGGACCAACGTGCTGATATGAGTACTGATGGACAGCCACAGACGTCCTGTGTGTGCTGACGGACACACACAGATACACACGGACAGCCACAGATGTCCTGTATGTGCTGACGGACACCCACGGATGTCCTGTGTGTGCTGATGGACACAAATGGACACACACGGACACACACGGACAGCCACAGATGTCCTTTGTGCTGACTGACACCCACAGACAGCGACAAACGTCCTTTGTGTGCTCGCGGACACCCACGGACATCCTGTGTGTACTGACAGACACACACGGACAGCCACGGACGTCCTGTGTGTGCTGACGGACAGCCACAGACAGCCACGGACATCCTGTGTGTGCTGGCGGACGCCCACGGACGTCATGTGTGTACTGAACAGACAGCCCACGTGGGCTAAAATCACCCAAACAGTCCACGGGAAGGGCCAACGTGCTGAGTCCAAGGACCAGCGTGCTGATATGTGTACTTATGGACAGCCACGGACGTCTTGTGTGTGCTGACGGACACACACAGACACACACGGACACACACGGATAGCCACTGACAGCCACAGACATCCTGTGTGTGCTGGCGGACAGCCACGGAAGTCCTGTGTGTACTGAACAGACAGCCCATGTGGGCCAAAATAACCTGAACAGGCCACGAGAAGGGTCAGCGTGCTGAGTCCAAGGACCAACGTGGTGATATATGTACTGATGGACAGCCACAGACGTCTTGTGTCTGCTGACCGACACACACGGACAGCCACGGACATCCTGTGTGTGCTGACGGACACACACGGACGTCCTGTGTGTGCTAACGGATACCAACGGACGTCCGGTGTGTACTGAACAGACAGCCCACGTGGGCCAAAATCACCTGAACAGTCCACGGGAAGGGCCAGCGTGCTTAGTCCAAGGACCAGCGTGCTGATACCTGTACTGATGGACAGCCACGGACGTCCTGTGTGTGCTGACGGACAGCCATAGACAGCCACAGACATCATGTGTGTGCTTGCGGACACCCACAGACGTCCTGTGTGTCCTGAACAGACAGCCCACGTGGGCCAAAATCACCCAAACATTCCACGAGAAGGGCCAGCATGCTGAGTCCAAGGACCAACATGCTGATATGTGTGCTGATGGACAGCCACGGCCATCCTGTGAGTGCTGACGGACACACACGGACAGCCACGGACGTCCTGTGTGTGCTGACGGACACACACGGACGTCCTGTGTGTGCTGAAGGACACCCACAGAGGTCCTGTGTATGCTGACGGACACACACGGACACACACGGACAGCCACAGACTTCCTGTGTGTGCTGACGGACAGCCACGGACGTCCTGTGTATGCTGGCGGACACCCACGGGCGTCCTATGTGTACTTAACTGACAGCCCACGTTAGCCAAAATCACCTAAACAGTCCACGGGAAGGGCCAGCCTGGTGAGTCCAAGGACCAATGTGCTGATATGTGTACTGATGGACAGCCACGGACGTCCTGTGTTTGCTGACGGACACACACGGACACACACGGACACACACGGACAGCCACAAACGTCCTGTGTGTGCTGACGGACACACATGAACACACACGGACTAACACTGACAGCCACAGACGTCATGTGTGTGCAGACAGACAGCCACGGACAACCACGGACGTCCTGTGTGTGCTGGCAGACACCCACGAACGTCCTGTGTGTACTGAATAGACATTCCACGTGGGCAAAAATTGCCCTAACAGTCCACGGGAAGGGCCAGCGTGCTGAGTCCAAGGACCAACGTGCTGATATGTGTACAAATGGACAGCCACGGACGTCATGTGTGTACTGACGGACACAGACGGACAAACACGGACAGCCACAGTCGTCCTGTGTGTGCTGGCGGACACCCACGGACGTCCTGTGTGTACTGAAGAGACAGCCCACGTGGGCTAAAATCACCCAAACAGTCCACGGGAAGGGCCAGCGTGCTGAGTCCAAGGACCAGCGTGCTGATATGTGCACTGATGAACAGCCACAGACGTCCTCTGTGTGCTGACAGACACACACGGACAGCCACGGACGTCCTGTGTGTGCTGACGGACAGCCACAGACAGCCACAGACGTCCTGTGTGTGCTGGCGGACGCCCAAGGACGTCATGTGTGTAGTGAACAGACAGCCCACGTGGGCTAAAATCACCCAAACAGTCCACGGGAAGGGCCAGCGTGCTGAGTCCATGGACCAGCGTGCTGATATGTGTACTGATAGACAGCCACGAACGTCTTGTGTGTGTATTGACGGACACACACGAACACACACGGACAAACACGGACAGCCACGGACGTCCTGTGTGTGCAGACGGACAGCCACGGACAACTACAGACGTCCTGGGTGTGCTGGCAGACACCCACGAACGTCCTGTGTGTACTGAACTGACATTCCACGTGGGCCAAAATCGCCCTAACAGTCCACGGGAAGGGCCAGCGTGCTGAGTCCAAGGACCAACGTTCTGATATGTGTACTAATGGACAGCCACGGACGTCCTGTGTGTACTGATAGACACAGACGGACACACACGGACAGCCACAGACTTCCTGTGTGTGCTGGCGGATACCCATAGACGTCCTGTGTGTACTGAATAGACAGCCCACGTGGGCCAAAATCACCTGAACATTCCACGGGAAGGGCCATCGTGCTGAGTCCATGGACCAGCGTGCTGATATGTGTACTGATGGACAGCCACGGACGTCATGTGTGTGCTGACAGACACACACAGACAGCCACGGACGTCTGTATGTGCTGGCGGACAGCCTCAGACAGCCACTGACGTCCTGTGTGTGCTGGCGGACGCCCACGGACGTCATGTGTGTACTGAACAGACAGCCCACGTGGGCTAAAATCACCCAAACAGTCCACAGAAATGGCCAGCGTGCTGAGTCCAAGGACCAGCGTGCTGATATGTGTACTTATGGACAGCCACGAACGTCCTGTGTGTGCTGACAGACACACACGACCACACACGGACAGCCACTGACAGCCACTGACGTCCTGTGTGTGCTGGCGGACAGCCACGGAAGTCCTATGTTTACTGAACAGACAGCCCTATGGGCCAAAATCACCTGAACAGTCCACGAGAAGGGTCAGCGTGCTGAGTCCAAGGACCAACGTGGTGATATGTCTACTGATGGACAGCCACAGACGTCCTGTGTCTGCTGACCGACACACACTGACAGCCACAGACGTCATGTGTATGCTGACGGATACCGACGGACGTCCGGTGTGTACTGAACAGACAGCCCACGTGGGCTAAAATCACCTGAACAGTCCACGGGAAGGGTCAGCGTGCTGAGTCCAAGGACCAACGTGCTGATATGAGTACTGATGGACAGCCACAGACGTCCTGTGTGTGCTGACGGACACACACAGACACACACGGACAGCCACAGATGTCCTGTATGTGCTGACGGACACCCACGGATGTCCTGTGTGTGCTGATGGACACAAATGGACACACACGGACACACACGGACAGCCACAGATGTCCTGTGTGCTGACGGACACCCACGGACAGCGACAAACGTCCTTTGTGTGCTCGCGGACACCCACAGACGTCCTGTGTGTACTGACAGACACACACGGACAGCCACGGACGTCCTGTGTGTGCTGACGGACAGGCACAGACAGCCACAGACATCCTGTGTGTGCTGGCGGACGCCCACGGACGTCATGTGTGTACTGAACAGACAGCCCACGTGGGCTAAAATCACCCAAACAGTCCATGGGAAGGGCCAACATGCTGAGTCCAAGGACCAGCGTGCTGATATGTGTACTTATGGACAGCCACGGACGTCTTGTGTGTGCTGACGGACACACACAGACACACACGGACACACACGGACAGCCACTGACAGCAACAGACGTCATGTGTGTGCTGGCCGACAGCCACGGAAGTCCTGTGTGTACTGAACAGACAGCCCATGTGGGCCAAAATCACCTGAACAGGCCACGAGATGGGTCAGCGTGCTGAGTCCAAGGACCAACGTGGTGATATGTGTACTGATGGACAGCCACAGACGTCTTGTGTCTGCTCACCGACACACACGGACAGCCACGGACGTCCTGTGTGTGCTGACGGACACACACGGACGTCCTGGGTGTGCTAACGGACACCAACGGACGTCCGGTGTGTACTGAACAGACAGCCCACGTGGGCCAAAATCACCTGAACAGTCCACGGGAAGGGCCAGCGTGCTTAGTCCAAGGACCAGCGTGCTGATACCTGTACTGATGGACAGCCACGGACGTCCTGTGTGTGCTGACGGACAGCCATAGACAGCCACGGACATCATGTGTGTGCTTGCGGACACCCACAGACGTCATGTGTGTCCTGAACAGACAGCCCACGTGGGCCAAAATCACCCAAACATTCACGAGAAGGGCCAGCGTGCTGAGTCCAAGGACCAACATGCTGATATGTGTGCTGATGGACAGCCACGGCCATCCTGTGTGTGCTGACGGACACACACGGACAGCCACGGACGTCCTGTGTGTGCTGACGGACACACACGGGCGTCCTCTGTGTGCTGAAGGACACCCACATAGGTCATGTGTATGCTGACGGACACACACATACACACACGGACAGCCACAGACTTCCTGTGTGTGCTGACGGACAGCCACGGACGTCCTGTGTATGCTGGCGGACACCCACAGACGTCCTGTGTGTACTTAACTGACAGCCCACGTTGGCCAAAATCACCTAAAGAGTTCACGGGATAGGGCCAGCCTGGTGAGTCCAAGGACCAACGTGCTGCTATGTGTACTGATGGACAGCCACGGACGTCCTGTGTTTGCTGACGGACACACACAAAGGTCCTGTGTGTGCTGACGGACACACGCAGACACACATGGACGTCCTTTGTGTGCTGATGGACAGCCACGGACGTCCTGTGTGTGCTGGCGGACACCCACTGACGTCCTCTGTGTACTGAATAGAAAGCCCACGTGGGCCAAAATAACCCAAACAGTCCATGGGTAGGGCCAGTGTGCTGAGTCCAAGGACCAACATGCTGATATGTGTACTGATGTACAGCCATGGACGTCCTGTGTGTGCTGACGGACACAGACGTACACACACGGACAGCCACGGATGTCCTGTGTATGCTGGCGGACACCCACGGACGTCCTGTGTGTACTGAACAGACAGCCCACGTGGGCCAAAATCACCCGAACACTCCAAGGGAAGGGTCAGCGTGCTGAGTCCCAGGAACAACGTGCTGATATGTGTACTAATGGACAGCCACAGACGTCCTGTGTGTGCTCACGGACACACACAGACAGCCACGGACATCCTGTGTGTGGCGACGGACACACACGGACGTACTGTGTGTGCTGACGGACACGCACGGACGTCCTGTGTGTACTGAAAAGACAGCCCACGTGGGCCAAAATCACCCGAACAGTCCACGGGAAGGGTCAGCGTGCTGAGTCCAAGGACCAACGTGCTGATATGTGTACTGATGGACAGCCACGGACGTCATGTGTGTGCTGCCGGACACACACGGACACACACGGACACAAACGGACAGCCACGAACGTCCTGTGTGTGCTGACGGACACACATGAACACACACGGACAAACACTGACAGCCACAGACGTCCTGTGTGTGCAGACAGACAGCCACGGACAACCACGGACGTCCTGTGTGTGCTGGCAGACACCCACGAACGTCCTGTGTGTACTGAATAGACATTCCACGTGGGCAAAAATTGCCCTAACAGTCCACGGGAAGGGCCAGCGTGCTGAGTCCAAGGACCAACGTGCTGATATGTGTACAAATGGACAGCCACGGACGTCATGTGTGTACTGACGGACACAGACGGACAAACACGAACAGCCACGGACGTCTTGTGTGTGCTGGCGGACACCCACGGACGTCCCGTGTGTACTGAACAGACAGCCGACGTGGGCTAAAATCACCCAAACAGTCCACGGGAAGGGCCAGCGTGCTGAGTCCAAGGACCAGCATGCTGATATGTACACTGATGGACAGCCACAGACGTCCTGTGTTTGTTGACGGACACACACAAAGGTCCTGTGTGTGCTGACGGACACACGCAGACACACACGGACGTCCTTTGTGTGCTGACGGACAGCCACGGACGTCCTGTGTGTGCTGGCGGACACCCACTGACGTCCTGTGTGTAATGAATAGACAGCCCACGTGGGCCAAAATAACCCAAACAGTCCATGGGTAGGGCCAGTGTGCTGAGTCCAAGGACCAACATCCTGATATGTGTACTGATGTACAGCCATGGACGTCCTGTGTGTGCTGACGGACACAGACGGACACACACGGACAGCCACGGATGTCCTGTGTATGCTGGCGGACACCCACGGACGTCCTGTGTGTACTGAACAGACAGCCCACGTGGGCCAAAATCACCCAAACACTCCAAGGGAAGGGTCAGCGTGCTTAGTCCAAGGAACAACGTGCTGATATGTGTACTAATGGACAGCCACAGAAGTCCTGTGTGTGATCACGGACACACACGGACACACACAGACAGCCACGGACATCCTGTGTGTGCCAACGGACACACACAGACGTACTGTGTGTGCTGACGGACACGCACGGACGTCCTGTGTGTACTGAAAAGACAGCCCACGTGGGCCAAAATCACCCGAACAGTCCACGGGAAGGGTCAGCGTGCTGAGTCCAAGGACCAACGTGCTGATATGTGTGCTGATGGACAGCCAGGGACGTAATGTGAGTGCTGCCGGACACACACGGACACACACGGACACAAACGGACAGCCACGAACGTCCTGTGTGTGCTGACGGACACACACGGACGTCATGCGTGTGCTGACGCACACCCATGGACGTCCTGTGTGTGCTGACGGACACACATGAACACACACGGACAAACACTGAAAGCCACAGACGTCCTGTGTGTGCAGACTGACAGCCACGGACAACCACGGACGTCTTGTGTGTGCTGGCAGACACCCACGAACGTCCTGTGTGTACTGAATAGACATTCCACGTGGGCAAAAATTGCCCTAACAGTCCACGGGAAGGGCCAGCGTGCTGAGTCCAAGGACCAACGTGCTGATATGTGTACAAATGGACAGCCACGGACGTCCTGTGTGTACTGACGGACACAGACGGACAAACACGGACAGCCACGGACGTCCTGTGTGTGCTGGCGGACACCCACAGACGTCCTGTGTGTACTGAACAGACAGCCCACGTGGGCTAAAATCACCCAAACAGTCCACGGGAAGGGCCAGCGTGCTGAGTCCAAGGACCAGCGTGCTGATATGTGCACTGATGGACAGCCACAGACGTCCTGTGTGTGCTGACAGACACACACGGACAGCCACGGACGTCCTGTGTGTGCTGACGGACAGCCACAGACAGCCAAAGACGTCCTGTGTGTGCTGGCGGACGCCCACGGACGTCATGTGTGTAGTGAACAGACAGCCCACGTGGGCTAAAATCACCCAAACAGTCCACGGGAAGGGCCAGCGTGCTGAGTCCATGGACCAGCGTGCTGATATGTGTACTGATGGACAGCCACGGACGTCTTGTGTGTGTATTGACCGGACAGCCACGAACACACACAGACAAACACGGACAGCCACGGACGTCCTGTGTGTGCAGACGGACAGCCACGGACAACTACAGACGTCCTGGGTGTGCTGGCAGACACCCACGAACGTCCTGTGTGTACTGAACTGACATTCCACGTGGGCCAAAATCGCCCAAACAGTCCACGGGAAGGGCCAGCGTGCTGAGTCCAAGGGCCAACGTTCTGATATGTTTACTAATGGACAGCCACGGACGTCCTGTGTGTACTGATAGACACAGACGGACACACACGGACAGCCACAGACTTCCTGTGTGTGCTGGCGGACACCCATAGACGTCCTGTGTGTACTGAATAGACAGCCCACGTGGGCCAAAATCACCTGAACATTCCACGGGAAGGGCCATCGTGCTGAGTCCATGGACCAACGTGCTGATATGTGTACTGATGGACAGCCACGGACGTCATGTGTTGTTACAGGCACAGAAACCGTACCTGAACCGAAGCTCAGCCAGATAAGAAACAACTGCCACAACTGCCTCAATAGAGCTACCCGCGACCAAGGGTCATTCAAAGAAGTGCATCTTAACAACCATAAGGAAGTTTGGCATGAAACAAATTTTCACAGAAGGCCAGCTCAACCATTCATCACTGGAGCTTGGAATTACAAGAAAATATTCACGGAGGAAGAAGTTATGAATTTTATAAGTTGGAGGTTTCCCAGCCCGTTCAGTTGCAAGTATCAGCATTTAGAAGAGGATTTCAACCCAACCATGAAGCGGCCTTATCCAGATTCAAGCATGGGCTTCAAGAGTAGTGTCTTAGCTTTCCAGGAAGCCCGAAATCAGAAGAATTGGTCAAGGGAAAACCAAGATGCAATCAATTTCCTAAAACCGGCCAACCCGACATCAATTTGGGAAAGTTTCCAACCAACTCGATTTGGTCTGACCCAAGCCTATCCATGGAAACCAGGAGATACTCTAGACCATTCAGAAGACACCCAAGACGTCCATAGATGCACCAGCACCCAGAGGATCAGGCGGATTCTCCTTACCATCTACTTTCCATATCCGGCCACACCATATGCATTCAAGGAAAGTTGTCTCCACTTAATGAGCAAGGACCAACGGCTCTATTCCTTTGAACCAGAAGAAACCAAGATCCTTAAGAGTTTAATCAGCAGCCAGAGACTCCTATTTCGTGGATACTTCTCCAAGATATCAAGATACAAGATCAGTCTACTCCAAAGGCAACAAATCAGCCTAACGGCTAGTTCTCATGGAGCCATCAAAGCCATTGACTCCAAGCATTTTATTTCGATTTATTTTCTTTCCTTAGTTCATTTTCAGACTGTTAGAGAGTCCTTGATCGAGCCTATAAAGCTCTAGTTTTTGTTTCATTGTAAAGCACCCTTGATCATTTTTAAAGTAATAAGAAATCGTTTTCTTTTAAACAAAGTTGTGTATTCTTTGTTGTTATTTCTCTAGTTCTTTGTGTGTGATTCACTAAGTCCTAAAGAAGCCACGTCCAGGGAGCCTTGTGTGATTCAAGACCATCTGTTCGTCCATTGATTGAGAGAGTCAATCTATATCCATCTATCCATTCCATCCATCGATCCAGCTTGGAAGAGATTCATATCAAGCAAGCCGGATTCCATCCTCAGTCCTTTCTCCATCCACTGATCCTTGTTGAGAGAGACACACGTCCAGCAACAAAGATCCCATCATCCATCTTTCTATCCTTCTTATTTGAATTGTTTTCATTTTTGCATATCATTTAGTTTTGAATCTTAAAAGAAAATCCATAAGAATCATATTTGCTTCAGTTTATCATTTCTTATATAATTTATTTTCTGTTCTTCATATAGAAATCATAAAACTCATAAAAAGGTTCATCCTTGTTTCAGGTATAAACTGGCCGTCCCATTCCTCCATCGCAGCCGTCTAGCCGATCTTCCGTCTGTCCGTCCGTCCGATCTGTCCAAGCCGAACCAAAACCAAACCTCAGTCAAGCCATCCGTGTAGTCTGAATCCCAGCCTGCAACATTTGGTATCAGAGCTCAAGCTCCTGAATCTGGTGATATCTTATCCTTGCATCATATCTTATTGCATTTGTTCACCAATTAAAATCAATTAAAAAAAAAACATTCATAGTGTTGCATTTTCTGTCCGATTTTGAATTGCTTGTTCTTGGTTTTAAAACCAGAGATAGGCACGAAAAGGATACCTCATTATCTTGTTTTATTCATTTAGAAAACTCAAAAAAAAAATTCCCTTGTTTGCATTAAGTTGTCTAGCTCCAGTTTCCTTTTTTTGGTTTATTTGCATCAAGCATAAAATCTTTTTTTTTCTTGTTTTGTTTCTTTTAAATTGAAAACCAAAATAAATATTTATTTCCATTGTTTTATTTTATAGATTTCGAGATTTGCTTGATAAAGTTAAAAAAATAAATAAAATAGGAGTTAATTTTCCATTTGTTTCAAAACTTTCAAAAAAAAAAATACTAGGTTTCCATCTTTTTTTTTGTTTCTTATTCTTCTTCTTTCTTTTGTTAAGCCACGACTTGATACTCTTATTCTCTGTTTTTGAAAGGTACCAATAAGGGGAGACGCCATGGCAGATTACTTTGAGGAAGAGAGTTCTTATGAATCAAGCCAAGGCTCCGATCTTGATGAAGCCGACCAAGCTTGGTCCGATGAAGAGGATGGCTGTGATGGGTCATGTTCTGATGATAACTACTCTATGTCAGAGTATGGAGACGATCCTGCTGAAGCATATCCTGAACCAGAGCCACCTGATTACTCACATGGAGATACCAGCTACCAAGGAGAGTATGAGGGAGAAACTGAATCAAATATCAGTTTCAATAAAGGAGATGAATGCCATGGAGAAGAGACAGAAGGTGATGATCCTGAAGCTGACCAGGAAGGCTCATGGCAAGAGGAAGCTGATTCTGAAATCAGTTTAGAAGAGGCAAATGAGCATGAGGAAAATTTCTCTAAAACGGAAGAAGTCTATGAAGATGTTGATGGAGGAGAAGCAAGTTTCCAATCTGTTAAAGAAGAAGTTGGAGACGAGTCTCATGCTGAAGGCATACCCTGGTGTGAAGTACCTTACTCTGACCAGGAGGATGAGTACCAAGACGAAACTGGCTCACAAACCAGTGTAGGAAACTCTGAGGGAAACTATGGAGGAAAGCCAGACTCTCAACAAGACATTGCTGAAGAAGAAGAGGCCTTAAGTGAGGCTGGAAGAAATGATGATCAACCTGGTTACGTCATCTTTGCAGGCCATCATCAAGGACCAGAAGCATACTTGTGCTGGGAGAAAGATATGGAACATTGGTTTGATTCTAACCAAGTCCATGAAGAGGATAAGACAGCCATTGCCGAAGACACTCTCACTGAAGATGCCTTTAGAAAGTGGGAACAAGATGCTTACTGGCGACTTGCCTATGATGAACCAGAAGCTACTTGGCAAGAAATGAAAGAACTCTTGTATGAAGAATATGTGAAAGGAGCTGGAGATGAGCTGTTGAATCAGATACGGGTCTATACTAATCTTGAACCAAGGCGGCTGATATTGGCAAAAAGGCCAAATCGAAAGGCTAAGCTCAAAAATGCTCACGACCTAAAGCTACACCAGGAGTCTACACTCATCATCAAGGGAGCAACCGAGCATACAACAGCAGCAAGGGCCAGTGGCGTGCAAGGAGTTCCAACTCCACAAGCCAAAACTCGAGAGCTAAGTACAAAGCCATTGCCTAAGTTCCATGAGAAGAAGAAACCAAGTAAGTCTTCTAAATCTTCAAAACCAGTAGAATTCATTTGCTATAGGTGTCATGAGAAAGGCCACTTTGCTGTAACCTGTCCAACTAGGCTAGTAGTGACTTCTAATTCACTAGAAGTTAACTTGGATTCAACTAGTGAAGTTATATCTCACTTAGCATGTAAATTTCCTACTTATGGTATAATGCACTTGTCTTGCCCAAAGGCTGATTATGCAGGTGTAAATATGGACCAGGAGGACGTGGTTTCAAGGTTAAATCAAGAAGAAATCATCCCTGAACCAGACCCACAAGAAGGACTTAAACCAGCCACTAGAAATCCATTGAAACTAGTAGATGTTTCGGTCCAAGCACATGAGGAGGTACAAAATAATTTAAATAAATTAGTGTGCTCTGTTTATGATTCTTCCAAGGCTACCATGATATGCTTGTCTAGTCCCAAAAGGTGTGACACAGGTACATCATTTAGCAAAGGACCTATGAAGCAAAAGAAGGTGATTTTAAAGAGAGATGACAAGGCACCACCAAAGGAGCCATCTATGCTTAAACACCTCTCTGGAAAAGATGGCACTACGACCAGTAGCATCTTACTTCAGGAAGAACCCCCAGACCAGTCACCAAACAGACAGGCCGTGCCATTGGATGCACCAATCAAGCTTCTAAATCAGGTAAGTGCAACTATCCTTTGTTTGATAATCAATTATTTGGATATTATGCATACTGATTTATTATGCCCCGATAAGTTTGAAGAAAGACTAGGATGCTTAGAAAATTATGTAGAACATAATCCTTGTCTTAGATCCCACTTAGACAAGAAGCAAGAAAATTTTTCATCTACTGAAATTGAAACTCATCAAACCGATTTATATGTTGAATATCCCATGACTACCATAACACACTTGTCTTTTGCCAAAGAAGTTGAGTTTATGACAGGAACAAACGCTGAAAATTCTGGAGATATTTCCAAGGCTAAGTTCACACCAGGCCGGACCAGAGGGATTATCATATCCTATCTGTTCAAAGAAGAACCACCAGATGCACCATGCATAACTAAATCAAAATCCAACCAAGGTAAGACCTTAGACTCCCAAAAGAGGATGAAAGCTGACTTGCTCTATCTTGGTGCAGGTTATACAGTTTCGAGGTCGAAACCTTTTCAAGGGGGAGGGAATGTTTCAGGCACAGAAACCGTACCTGAACCGAAGCTCAGCCAGATAAGAAACAACTGCCACAACTGCCTCAATAGAGCTACCCGCGACCAAGGGTCATTCAAAGAAGTGCATCTTAACAACCATAAGGAAGTTTGGCATGAAACAAATTTTCACAGAAGGCCAGCTCAACCATTCATCACTGGAGCTTGGAATTACAAGAAAATATTCACGGAGGAAGAAGTTATGAATTTTATAAGTTGGAGGTTTCCCAGCCCGTTCAGTTGCAAATATCAGCATTTAGAAGAGGATTTCAACCCAACCATGAAGCGGCCTTATCCAGATTCAAGCATGGGCTTCAAGAGTAGTGTCTTAGCTTTCCAGGAAGCCCGAAATCAGAAGAATTGGTCAAGGGAAAACCAAGATGCAATCAATTTCCTAAAACCGGCCAACCCGACATCAATTTGGGAAAGTTTCCAACCAACTCGATTTGGTCTGACCCAAGCCTATCCATGGAAACCAGGAGATACTCTAGACCATTCAGAAGACACCCAAGACGTCCATAGATGCACCAGCACCCAGAGGATCAGGCGGATTCTCCTTACCATCTACTTTCCATATCCGGCCACACCATATGCATTCAAGGAAAGTTGTCTCCACTTAATGAGCAAGGACCAACGGCTCTATTCCTTTGAACCAGAAGAAACCAAGATCCTTAAGAGTTTAATCAGCAGCCAGAGACTCCTATTTCGTGGATACTTCTCCAAGATATCAAGATACAAGATCAGTCTACTCCAAAGGCAACAAATCAGCCTAACGGCTAGTTCTCATGGAGCCATCAAAGCCATTGACTCCAAGCATTTTATTTCGATTTATTTTCTTTCCTTAGTTCATTTTCAGACTGTTAGAGAGTCCTTGATCGAGCCTATAAAGCTCTAGTTTTTGTTTCATTGTAAAGCACCCTTGATCATTTTTAAAGTAATAAGAAATCGTTTTCTTTTAAACAAAGTTGTGTATTCTTTGTTGTTATTTCTCTAGTTCTTTGTGTGTGATTCACTAAGTCCTAAAGAAGCCACGTCCAGGGAGCCTTGTGTGATTCAAGACCATCTGTTCGTCCATTGATTGAGAGAGTCAATCTATATCCATCTATCCATTCCATCCATCGATCCAGCTTGGAAGAGATTCATATCAAGCAAGCCGGATTCCATCCTCAGTCCTTTCTCCATCCACTGATCCTTGTTGAGAGAGACACACGTCCAGCAACAAAGATCCCATCATCCATCTTTCTATCCTTCTTATTTGAATTGTTTTCATTTTTGCATATCATTTAGTTTTGAATCTTAAAAGAAAATCCATAAGAATCATATTTGCTTCAGTTTATCATTTCTTATATAGTTTATTTTCTGTTCTTCATATAGAAATCATAAAACTCATAAAAAGGTTCATCCTTGTTTCAGGTATAAACTGGCCGTCCCATTCCTCCATCGCAGCCGTCTAGCCGATCTTCCGTCTGTCCGTCCGTCCGATCTGTCCAAGCCGAACCAAAACCAAACCTCAGTCAAGCCATCCGTGTAGTCTGAATCCCAGCCTGCAACATGTGTGTGCTGACAGACACACACAGACAGTCACGGACGTCCTGTATGTGCTGACGGACAGCCTCAGACAGCCACTGACGTCCTGTGTGTGCTGGCGGACGCCCACGGACGACATGTGTGTACTGAACAGACAGCCCACGTGGGCTAAAATCACCCAAACAGTCCACAGGAAGGGCCAGCGTGCTGAGTCCAAGGACCAGCGTGCTGATATGTGTACTTATGGACAGCCACGAACGTCCTGTGTGTGCTGACGGATACACACGAACACACACGGACAGCCACTGACAGCCACGAACGTCCTGTGTGTGCTGGCGGACAGCCACGGAAGTCCTATGTGTACTGAACAGACAGCCATGTGGGCCAAAATCACCTGAACAGTCCACGAGAAGGGTCAGCGTGCTGAGTCCAAGGACCAACGTGGTGATATGTGTACTGATGGACAGCCACAAACGTCCTGGGTCTGCTGACCGACACACACTGACAGCCACGGACGTCCTGTGTGTGCTGACGGACACACACGGACGTCCTGTGTATGCTGACGGACACCGACGGACGTCCGGTGTGTACTGAACAGACAGCCCACGTGGGCCAAAATCACCTGAACAGTCCACGGGAAGGGCCAGCGTGCTTAGTCCAAGGACCAGCGTGCTGATATCTGTACTGATGGACAGCCACGGACGTCCTGTGTGTGCTGACGGACAGCCACAGAGAGCCACAGACATCATGTGTATGCTTGCGAACACCCACGGACGTCCTGTGTGTCCTTAACAGACAGCCCACGTGGGCTAAAATCACTCAAACAGTCCACGGGAAGGGCCAGCGTGCTGAGTCCAAGGACCAACGTGCTGATATGTGTACTGCTGGACAGCCACAGACGTCCTGTGTGTGCTGACAGACACACACGGACAGCCACGGACGTCCTGTGTGTGCTGACGGACAGCCACAGACAGCCAAAGACGTCCTGTGTGTGCTGGCGGACGCCCACGGACGTCATGTGTGTAGTGAACAGACAGCCCACGTGGGCTAAAATCACCCAAACAGTCCACGGGAAGGGCCAGCGTGCTGAGTCCATGGACCAGCGTGCTGATATGTGTACTGATGGACAGCCACGGACGTCTTGTGTGTGTATTGACCGACACACACGAACACACACAGACAAACACGGACAGCCACAGACGTCCTGTGTGTGCAGACGGACAGCCACGGACAACTACAGACGTCCTGGGTGTGCTGGCAGACACCCACGAACGTCCTGTGTGTACTGAACTGACATTCCACGTGGGCCAAAATCGCCCAAACAGTCCACGGGAAGGGCCAGCGTGCTGAGTCCAAGGGCCAACGTTCTGATATGTTTACTAATGGACAGCCACGGACGTCCTGTGTGTACTGATAGACACAGACGGACACACACGGACAGCCACAGACTTCCTGTGTGTGCTGGCGGACACCCATAGACGTCCTGTGTGTACTGAATAGACAGCCCACGTGGGCCAAAATCACCTGAACATTCCACGGGAAGGGCCATCGTGCTGAGTCCATGGACCAACGTGCTGATATGTGTACTGATGGACAGCCACGGACGTCATGTGTGTGCTGACAGACACACACAGACAGCCACGGACGTCATGTATGTGCTGACGGACAGCCTCAGACAGCCACGGACGTCATGTATGTACTGAACAGACAGCCCACGTGGCCCAAAATCACCTGAACAGTCCACGGGAAGGGCCAGCGTGCTTAGTCCAAGGACCAGCGTGCTGATATCTGTACTGATGGACAGCCACGGACGTCCTGTGTGTGCTGACGGACAGCCACAGAGAGCCACAGACATCATGTGTATGCTTGCGAACACCCACGGACGTCCTGTGTGTCCTTAACAGACAGCCCACGTGGGCTAAAATCACTCAAACAGTCCCCGGGAAGGGCCAGCGTGCTGAGTCCAAGGACCAACGTGCTGATATGTGTACTGATGGACAGCCACGGCCGTCCTGTGTGTGCTGACGGACACACACGGACAGCCACGAACGTCCTTTGTGTTCTGATGGACACACACGGACGTCATATGTGTGCTGAAGGACACCCACGGACGTCCTGTGTATGCTGACGGACACACACGGACAGCCACATACTTCCTTTGTGTGCTGATGGACAGCCACGGACGTCCTGTGTGTGCTGGCGGACACCCACGGACGTCCTGTGTGTACTGAACTGACAGCCCACGTGGGCCAAAATCACCCGGACAGTCCATGGGAAGGGCCAGCGTGCTGAGTCCAAGGACCGACGTGCTGATATGTGTACTGATGGACAGCCACAGACGTCCTGTGTGTGCTGACGGACACACATGGACACACACCGACAGCCACGGACGTCCTGTGTGTCCTGACAGACAGTCACGGACGTCCTTTGTGTGCTGGCGGACACCCATGGACGTCTTGTGTGTCCTGAATAGACAGCCCACGTGGGCCAAAATCACCCGGACAGTCCATGGGAAGGGCCAGCGTGCTGAGTCCAAGGACCAACGTGCTGATATGTGTACTGATGGACAGCCACAGACGTCCTGTGTGTGCTGACGGACACACATGGACACACACCGACAGCCACGGACGTCCTGTGTGTGCTGACAGACAGTCACGGACGTCCTTTGTGTGCTGGCGGACACCCATGGACGTCTTGTGTGTCCTGAATAGACAGCCCACGTGGGCCAAAATCACCCAAACAGTCCACGGGAAGGGCCAGCCTGCTGAGTCCAAGGAGTAACGTGCTGATATGTGTACTGATAGACAGCCACGGTCGTCCTGTGTGTGCTGACGGACACACACGGACAGCCACGGACGTCCTATGTGTGCTGACGGACTCACATGGATACACACGGACAGCCACAAACGTTCTGTGTGTGCTGACGGACCGACACGGAGAGCCACGGACGTCATGTGTGTGCTGACGGACACACATGGACGTCCTCTGTGTGCTGACGTGCTGTGTGTACTGTACAGACAGTCCACGTGGGCCAAAATCACCCGAACAGTCTACGGGAAGGGCCAGCGTGATGAGTCCAAGCACCAGCGTGCTGATATGTGTACTGATGGACAGCCACAGACGTTCTGTGTGTGCTGACACTCACACACAGACAGCCACAGACGTCCTGTGTGTGCTGACGTACTGCCACGGACAACCACGGACAGCCACGGACATCAGCCACGGACGTCCAGTGTGTGCTGGCGGACACCCACGGACGTCCTGTATGTACTGAACAGACAGCCCACGTGGGCCAAAATCACCCGAACAGTCCACGGAGAGGGCCAGCGTGCTGAGTCCAAGGACCAACGTGGTAATATGTGTACTGGTGGACAGCCATAGACGTCCTGTGTGTGATGATGGACTCACATGGACACACACGGACAGCCACTGACGTCCTGTGTGTGCTGACGGACACAGACGGACGTCCTGTGTGCGCTGACGGACACCCACGAACATCTGTGTGTGCAGACCGACACACACGGACACTCACAGACAGCCACGGATGTCCAGTGTGTGCTGACGGACAGCCACAGTCAGCCACGGACGTCCTGTGTGTGCTGGCGGAAACCCACAGACGTCCTGTGTGTACTGAACAGACAGCCCATGTGGGCCAAAATCACCCGAACAGTCTACAGGGAGGGTCAGCATGCTGAGTCCAAGGACCAACGTGCTGATATCTTTAATGATGGACACCCACCAACGTCCTGTGTGTGCTGACGAACACACACAGACACATGCGGACAGCCATGGACGTCCTGTGTGTGTTGACAGACACACACGGACGTCCTGAGTGTGCTGACGGACACCCAGGGACGTCCTGTGTGTGCTGACGACAGCCACAGACGTCTTGTGTGTGCTGACGGACACACACGGACACCCACAGACGTCCTGTGTGTGCTGACTGACACACACGGACATCCTGTGTGTACTGAACAGACAGCCACGTGGGCCAAAATCACCCGAACAATGCACAAGAAGGGTCAGCGTGCTGAGTCCAAGGACCAACGTGCTGATATGTGTGGGAACCAAAATTCGCACTGTCGATTTCCGTTTAAATTGGGAAACTAGGAAAACCCTAATTTCCCAGAGGTCCCGGATCTCTGCGAGAGCCAATGACAAATGACCGAATATATGCATAAATCATGAAAAGATAACAAACGAGTTTAGAGAAAACAATAGATCTTATTTTGAGTCCGCGTAAGAGCGTTGTGATCATTACAAGAGATCATAAAAGCTTTGGCCGCAAAGGCTGTCAGCGAGTTACTTAGTTCTAACGGCCTAATTCCTCAAACCTAGTTGAGTCGCAGCTCGATAACAAAAGACGAAAAAGATACAGAAAACGTTTTTGATTGATTTCAGACTGAACCTTGTTAAAGGCTGCCTACGTACCCCTTTCGAGGATCAAGCCGAACGTAGTTCAATTGATAGAGCTGGACCAGAGATCGAACTGCCTGGGCGAGTTCGTCTAGTAATTGAGTGCCAGCCATAGAAACCCAACTTGTCGAGAATAAAGCCTAAAGTTTCTAAGTGCAAAGAATTCCGAGTCTAAAAAGTTGTCCCTTATGCCTCTCGCCTAGGACTCCTTATATACTAGCTCCAAAGTCGGTTTACGCTTTTACTCTTCTGCCCTTAAGCTGTCATAGCATATAATGGAGATATTCCATTTTTTCCGATCTTCGTAATTATCCTCAAAATTTCGTATTTATCTGCGGAAACTTGACATTTATCCTTCCTTGCGCGCCAAGCGTAAACCACGCTACGGTTTATTAGCTTTTGGTTAAGGAGTCGTATGATGGAACTCGAATCATGTTTTAGGTCCCTTTGGCTCGAGCTCGGTCGCTACGTAGCGACCGAGTGGGACGTTCGCTCGGTCGCTACGTAGCAACCAAGCGGGACGATCGCTCGGTCGCTACGGGACGAGCGCTCGGTCGCTACGTAGCGACCGAGCTTGGCTGAGCTCGATCGCTACGTAGCGACCGAACGGGACGATCGCTCGGTCGCTACGTAGCGACCTGTTTCGAGCTTTCGTCGGACATCTCGATTCTTTCTTCCGTAAAGCTTTTTCGTAAGAAAGAGTCTATTTCGAAAAATACTCTTCGGAGAAATTCTTATTTTCTTCCTCAGACGTTTTGAATGTTAAATTTGTCGTAACCGTTTTTGAAACACAGGACGTCCGTGGCTGTCCATCAGTACACATATCAGCACTATGGTCCTTGGACTCAGCACGCTGGCCCTTACTGTAAAACCCCCGAACCATCCTAAGCATAGGTCGATCAGCCGACCAACAATCAAACAAGAACATGACCGATCGACCGTCCAACACCCAGGGTTGGAGATGAATGAGCCAACCGGCCAACCAACAATCAAACAAGAACATGACTGACCGTCCAACCCAATACCATGGTCCGGAAGCGCTACGTGACGGGCTAGGGATGATCCGGTCAGAGTCATAAAATTTACTCCACGACCTAGACTAGTTCATCCACTAACTCGTCCCGCTAAATAAAGGCACAATGCTTTGCAACCCGGCCAAGAGTTAGCGTTTTCCGTTAGATCGAGGCCTAAGGCTTTTCAATCCGTACTACGACCTAACGTTGTGTTAGACCGGACTAGTCAAATATCAGAGTACTCATGAAGCGCATATAAAACAATTACTTTATTTATTCGAAAAATACCCATACATTGATATAATTGAGACCGGTCCCGGCCTAATGCCAAAATCGAGTCAACTAAACACAAATCCACAATACCGTTTACAAAAGGCATGAAAATCTACACCGGCGGTTCTAACATCCAGCACCAAGCTATCCGATCATCCTTACCTAAAGCGACCTGTAAAAAGGACAACGGAGTTGGATGAGTAACCTAATGTTACGCAGTGAGCTGGCGGCCTCTACCCGCAACCTAGACTCTAACCCGGACAACCCAAAATAACAATCAATCTAGCCCTAGCATGAAATAAAAGCTAAGGCTAAGCAAACCGTTACTAAGTTAGACATGGCCTCCTGCCATGATCTAGCTTCAAGTAACGGGAACCTGCATTAAAACAAGTCAACAATCAATCCCTAGTTAACCAAATATATGCTTGAGTTCAGTACTCATGTAGTGTTACACACTTGGACTATAGAAGTATCATTAGTCGATCGACCAACAATCACACAAGAACATGATCGGCCAACCAATTATACCGCATAGCTTTAATATCCACCACCCTTCACAAGCAATCACTCAAACACATACAGGCCAACGTCAGGCCTACACTAACAAAATACACATCAAGCCTAATCCGGTACCTAAGCCAGCCTTAGGACTTAATTTCAGAACCTGCAAGCAAATCAATCGACCACAAACACAATCACAATAATAAGACTATGAGTAACTACGACTCGATCCAACTCGTAACACCGTATATCGGTGCTACACTGACTCGAGGGTTCCATAACCCTCTACGACACAGTAACACAACACTCTAACCTGGGCCCTGGTGACTTCGTGTTCCTCCTCTCTATCGGCAATATCCTATCTCCCTACCACAAAGGCCAGAAGATGGAACTTTCAACCGACCGCGGCCCACAGTCCTTCGGGTCACCGCGCGACAGCCCACAGTCCTTTGGGTCACTGCCACATTACACCGTCGTGTAATACTCAGCCATAGGACATGCCCCCATCGTCTGAGTCTTCCCGATCCAGTGAATAAGGAGTTTCCTTGAACCCGCTGGGTACGAGACCGAGGAAACACTAATCACTCCTACAAAATCCTAGTATGGGCAGGTTACGCACCTACTGTCGGCACACTAACAACAAAACAAACTCAATCTAGAACCTAACCTAAAGCCAAAGTTCCAGATCCTAACTAGACACTCGACTCGACAAGACTAACCATAGTACCAGTAGTCCGGTTTATATGGCCTAAGATCCTTAGTACTCACTACTAAACAATAATATCAATACTAAATAAGTCAATCAAACCGTTACCCAGATAGTCCGGCCTCCCGCTGAGAAATTATCTTTAAAGATAACGGGAACCTGCACTCAATCATATCAACACGCAAGAATAGAAAACATGATGCATCCTAATCCTAGTCCTAATCAGGTTATCATCTCAGCTTAGCCATGCTAAACAGAGTCTGGTTCATTAAATAAAATAACCCTAAGGACTCTACCATTCAATAGTGTGATCATTCTACTCTATATGCGACTCGATCTAACCTAAGCTCCACTTGGAACTCAAACAAAACCAACTCACAGTGTTCTATGCCGATAAGCAGCTGGTGGATCGGAGAGGACTTAGCCAAAACCCAATGGACGACTTGAATGGACTGGACTAGACTGATCTTGACTTGTACAGAACCTCCCCTGATACTGGTCTGGACTGAATTCAACTCGAACAGCACCTTCCTTAGCTTCTGAACAGAGTATCGAACCATAACCTCAACTGAACTGAAACCATGGAACTGAACTGATATTGGACAGCACCTCCACTTGATCATCAAAGAATATGAGTAGAGTGAACCGATTGATTTGGGCAGAGCTTCCGCATAACAATTGCAGAAATTCTTCGATTGGACAGAACTTCGCTTCTTGGTGAAGTATCGATCTTCGGAACTCAGCTACACTCTCTTTCTCTCTCTCTCTAACCACGTTGAATTGCTTCCCATATGAATTTATCTTAAATTGGTTGATCTTCAGTTCGCCAGAACCTTCCCTAGGCGCTGACTTGAAATCAGTAGAGAAACTGATCTCGAAAACTCTCTAAAACTCTCGAAATAGCTCAGAACCTCTTACTTTCTTTTTCTACTTCTTTCTCTCTCTCTAACCCACTTTTTTAACTTGCTTTTGAAAGGTCTGGATGAATGAAATGAGAAGGGGTCGTGGTCTTTATATAGGATACAGCAGTGAATCAGATAGAAGTTGGTGGCAGCCCGTGTGTCGGCTAGCATGGCTCCGGTTGCATGCGTCGCGGCACCTCGTGCTCCACATGGCAGTCAGCATGGACCAAACTCATGCAAATTGACACCTCTTCTCCTGCCTGGACGACCAGATGTCGATCAGCATGGATGGAATGCATGCGTCGCGACACACCGCTCCTTGCGTGTCGATCAGCATGCTTCGGTTGCAGGTATCGCGACACTTTGTGCTTCAACATGTCATGCTGCATGTTCCTGCTTCATGCACGGCGACAACTCGAGCTTCTCATGACACTCAGCTGGTTAGATAGTTGCCACCAAGTTCTTATCCCTTAGATCAAGCCACCTCGAGCTTCTCGGTTCCTTTGTGTGATTTCGACCCTTCTTGTGAATTTCTGACCCGTGATCAATCCCGAATAATTTTCCGCTCCCATTCTGATTCTCTGAATATTTTAAATAAACTACAGATGATGTCTGATATCCTTTAAAAATATTTCCCGAGCCTCCGGCTTTCTCAAAGAATTTTGTAATACAGAAATTAGGGTTTTTGCCCAACTTCGGGTTTTCCCGTCGTGCTTCAATCCCGTCGTGCTTGCTTCCCATACTGCTTAATTCCCATCCTGCTTACGACTTATAATGTCTTCAGAATAATATTTTACTGATACGAAGATATTCTGAGAAAACTTCGCGATGAAGAACGTCAATCTTCAAAAACGTCGAGCTTCTAAACCGCTGTGCTTCAAAAATGTGATTCTTCCAAAACTGTCGTCTGATCAATCTAAGACACTTCTAACAATGGTAGAGCAGCTTATCTCAACTCATGCTTCACTCCCGATCTATTCTTCGACATTCTCGTACTTCAAACTTCCCGATCGATCTGTATTGCCCGCGACTCGACCACAAAGTTGATGCTCGACCAATCTTCTATTTCCTTCAATCCATGTTAAGTCTTAAGTGATCAAAACTTAACATTCCTTCAATTTCTTTGATTCCCAAAAGCTCGGCTCTAGATTCTGACTTTTCCTCTCTCGACCATTTTATCCCAAAGGGCGGGTAATCACACTTACCGTGGACTGTTTTGGTGATTTTGGCCCACATGGACCGTCTGTTCAGTACACACAGGACGTCTGTGGGTGTGTGCCAGCACACACAAAACGTCTGTGGCTGTCCATGGCTGTCCGTCAGCACACACAGGACGTCCGTGGCTGTCCGTGTGTGTCCGTCAGCACACACATGACGTCCATGGGTGTCCGTTAGCACACACAGGAATTCCATGTGTGTCCGTCAGCACAAACAGGACGTCCATGTGTGTCCGTCAGCACACATAGGACGTCTGTGGCTGTCCGTGTGTTCGTGTGTGTCCGTCAGCAGGCACAAGACGTCTGTGGCTGTCCATCAATACACATATCAGCACGTTGGTCCTTGGACTCAGCACCCTTGCCTTTCCCGTGGACTGTTTGGGTGATTTTGGCCCACGTGGGCTGTCTGTTCAGTACACAAAGGACGTCCGTGGGTGTCCGCTAGCACACACAGGACGTCTGTGGCTGTCTGTGGCTGTCCGTCAGCACACACAGGAAGTCCGTGGCTGTCCGTGTGTGTCCATGTGTGTCCGTGTGTGTCCGTTAGCACACACAGGACGTCCGTGGCTGTCCATCAGTACACATATCAGCACGCTGGTCCTTGGACTCAGCACACTGGCCCTTTCCGTGGACTGTTCGGGTGATTTTGGCCCACGTGGGCTGTCTGTTCAGTACACACATGACGTCTGTGGGTGTCCGTCAGCACACACAGGACGTCCGTGTGTGTCCGCCAGCACACACAGGACGTTCGTGGCTGTCCGTGTGTGTCCGTGTGTGTCCGTCAGCACACACAGGACATCCATGTGTGTCCGTCAGCACACACAGGACGTCCGTGGCTGTACGTGTGTGTCCGTCAGCAGACACAGTGTAATAACCCTCACGAGCATATAGAATTTTCGTCGAGAAAATTCTTTAAAATCAGTTTGAAGAATGATCGATCAGAATTTAAATAAAAATTGACCCGATATATTAATGCATCGACGGGACTGTCCTGTGGTGGTCGAAAGACCTTCCCTTGATAGTTTGGTCGAGTCTTATATATATTTTGGTCGAATTTTTATTAAGCTGAACGAGATTTTCTAAGAACCAAAGGACAAGGAATATCTGGTCGAAATATTATTCAGAATTATCAACCAGCTTCCTTAATAATTTTGACCCGTCTAATGCCATAACCTCCTAAGCCAGCATGCTTGTTTACTTATCAAGTCACATGTTATGCACCTTCCTGCTTGCTTGCTTATGTAGTAATGGGCACGTGCAAGTCACAAGCTGCTTGTTGTGCTTGCTAATTAATTCAGTCACATGATTGTCACCAGCTGCTTGCAGCTTTCTTAATGTGAAGGAAAGGAGAGCTGCTTGGCTGCTTAGAGTGATGAAGCTGGTCACCACCTGTCCTTGCACCACTTAGCTTTGTCCTGAGTGAAACCCTCAGGTGAAGTAAGGTCAGAACCTATTTTAACCCTTTCCCCACCTGCTTGGTCGTCCATAACAACAAGAAATCAGAGAAAATATTCAGAGAAAATCAGTGAGAAATATTGAAAGAAAAATCTGAGAAAAATCATAGAAACTCCTTGGATGATTTTTCTTCATCACCTTAGTTCAGTCTGATGATGTGTGGAAGATAAAAAGGTGAGATATTCAGAATAAAACCTTGGGCTTGTTCTGTTTCTGATCTGAACTGAAGCTTGATGTCTCTTTGAAAACAGGCCATCTGTGAGCTAAGCTTGAAGAAGAGAATTATCTGAGTTCATCTGGCCACCAGTTGTTATTGTAAGCTTCAGTCACTTGTCTCAGTCATCTCTTGATCAACATCAGATGTTGTTTAGTTAAGCTGTTGTCATTGATCAATTGTCTAAGCATTTCTTCGGTTCAGATTTAATTATTTCGGATTAATAAATAAATCAGTTTGCTAGAAAAGAATTATCTCATCTATTATGAACTGATGGGATTTAATCTGAACTGAACTGGTTATGGTTTGGACTACACCTGAGCTGAACTGATTAACCTTGTTGTAAACCGAGCCGGTAGTGTCATGTCCCCGATCCTTGATAGGATCGTCCGGACGGACTGCGGTGCAAGGAAACACACCAGTCAGGCACATGACCTAAGGACGAGCGCGTCATGGTCCAAAACGTGGTTAAGGGAATCAGGAAGCTGGAACCTAACCAAAATAAGGCAGATGCAAGCTAAAAGGAGCTGGACAAGCGAGCTGGTAGCTGGACGAGATCCAGGTGAAGCTCGATGAAGTGAGTGATCAGAATGGATCATTGGAAAACTAAGTCTAGGTCTGGAAATTGACCAAAGGACTTAGAAGGATTGAAGAAGATAAAGAAAGCAAGCTGGACACAGTGTATAACAGATGGGCGATGCAGTAAGCAAGCTCGACCAGCTAGGTGAAGTGTAGTGCAGCTCAGTGTAGCTCACTGAAGTGTAGGTCAGCTCCCTGAGCTGGATGGTCTAGCTCACTCAGCTGGATCAGCTGGGGATCAGCTCAACTCAGCTGGACTGAGTGTTCAGGTGTTGGGCAGTTGGGCCGGGTCTGGACAGTGGCCGGGCCATGTGGGTGACCCGTGTGTGCCGATGGGCTGGTGGGCTCTTGGGATTGAGCCAGGGGCATGGGCAGTCCGTGTGGGATAGTTTTTGACATGTACAGGAGTGGTTTGGCAGTTCTGTTAAACTATATAATCTAATCTCTCCTTGATACATTTACATAAGTTAGTTATTTATGTTATTACACAAAGAGTTGTAACTCTTCATGTTGTGTCCTTTAGTATAAAGAGTTGTGTCTCTTATACTTGTATTGATTCTATCTATATATAAAGATCAATCATCTGTTGTAAACATCACAACCGAATCTCAATAATACAAAAGTATTTTCAGAAAAGTTTATAAGCCTGAAAGTCTATCTTATTCTTTCTCTCGAACTCGTGTGTAACACACTGTGATCGTTGTGTAACACAAGCGAGTTGGTAAAAGATTAACATGGTATCAGAGCTTTACGTTTGAGAGGACAAAGAACAAAGCACTAGTAAGAGAAACACTTGGCGTGGAGAAAAGGAGGCTATAGGATTTTGTCATACGATTTCGGAATCATTCGAAACGATAAGAATCAAGTGATCCCCATATTTGATGGAGAGAAGTACGACTTCTGGAGCATCAAGATGACAACCATTCTCAAGACCAGGAAGTTATGGTCTGTGGTTGAAGAAGGCGTAGCAGCCCCACCAGCACAAGTGGATGAAACCCCTGAAACAGCAAGGGCAAGATCGCTTAGAGAAGAAGCGATGATGAACGATACATTGGCTTTGCAAATCTTGCAAACTTCTGTATCGGATCATATATTCTCATGGATTGCAGCAGCATCAACATCCAAAGAGGCGTGGGATGCATTGAAGGAGGAGTATGAAGGCTATCCTCAAGTTCGTTTGATTAAACTTCAAACATTGCGAAGGGAGTATGAGAATCTGAAGATGTATGAGAATGAAGACATTAAGGTCTTCACAGATAAGATAGTTGAATTGGCAAATCAATTAACTTATCATGGTGAACAGAAGTCAGATGTTCAACTCATACAGAAGATACTCATCTCTCTCCCAGCCAAGTTCGATAGCATAGTCAGTGTGTTGGAGCAAACAAGCGATTTGACTTCAACAAAGATGACAGAGTTGATCGGGATCTTGAAGGCTCATGAAGCAAGGCTGGCTGCAAGAGAAGAAAGCACCAATGAAGGAGCATTCGATGCTCGTGTTAAACACAAAAATTCTGGTGTTACACAAGACAACTCAAAACGCCAAGGAGGCAAAAAGTGGTGCGGTTTCTGCAAGAGAAACAACCACAATGAGAGCGAGTGTTGGAGGAAACAGAAGAAGGATGATCCAAAGAAGGATCACAGAAGTAACAAGGAGTGTTACAATTGTAGCAAGATAGGCCACTTTGCAAATCAGTGCTACTCAAAGAAGAAAGAGAAGGCACATGTGAGTTTTGAAGAAGACTCAAATGAAGATCACATGTTGTTCAGTGCGAGCGAAGCAGCAACAACAGTGATGGAAGATGTCTGGTTAGTAGACAGTGGAGCAACTAATCATATGACAAAGGAGGAGAGTTACTTCTCAAAGCTTGATAGGAGTATCAAGGTTCAAATAAAGATTGGAAATGGAAGCACAGTCATGACAGCCGGTAAAGGAGACATTACCGTCATGACTAAAGGTGGCAAGAAGACCATCAGAAATGTATTCATGGTTCCGGGTTTGGCGAAATATTTGTTGAGTGTTCCACAAATTGTTTCAAGCGGATACCGGGTGAGTTTCCAAGAGAAGAGATGCATCATAGATGATGAAAAAGGAAGGAGGATAATGGATATCCCAATGACTCACAAAAGCTATCGAATCAGGATGAGTTCGGCTCAGGTAGAAGAGGCCTTGAGCGCTAGTGAGCAAGGAAAGATGGAGACATGGCACAAAAGACTTGGTCATGTAGGCGACAAAAGGTTGCAACAAATGCAAGACAAAGACTTGGTAAAGGGATTACCAAAGTTTAAAGTCAAGAAGGAAGCATGTGAGGCGTGTAGACTTGGAAAGCAATCACGCAAAAGCTTCCCAAAGGAATCTCAAACTAAGACAAGAGAGAAGCTTGAGATTGTACATACGGATGTATGTGGGCCGATGCAGCACCAGTCTGTTGATGGAAGCCGATATTTTTTGATATTCTTGGATGATCATACTCACATGTGTTGGGTATACTTCATGAAGCAAAAGTCAGAGACATTCTCACTGTTCAAGAAGTTCAAAGCAATGGTGGAGAAGCAGTCGGATTGTACCATCAAGACACTGAGATCAGATGGAGGTGGTGAGTTCACTTCACGAGAATTCAACCGGTTCTGTGAAGAAGAAGGAATCAATAAGCAAGTCACCTTGCCTTATTCACCACAACAAAATGGTGTAGCGGAGCGCATGAATAGGACCTTGGTGGAGATGGCTAGATCGATGTTGGCAGAGCAAGACTTACCGCTCATGTTATGGGCAGAAGCGGTATACACTGCCTCATATCTTCAAAACCGTCTGCCATCAAAGGCAATAGAAGAAGATGTCACTCCTATAGAGAAGTGGTGTGGACACAAGCCAGATGTGTCACACATGAGAATGTTTGGTAGCATATGCTACGTACATGTCCCGGATCAAAAGAGGAGGAAGCTAGACGTCAAGGCAAAGCGTGGAGTCTTTGTTGGATATAGCAATCAATCCAAAGGCTATAGAGTTCTCATCTTGGAGAATGAGAAGATTGAAGTATCAAGAGATGTCGAGTTTGAAGAAAGCAAGAAGTGGGATTGGAAAAGGCAAGAAGAAGTGAGGAAGACATTGGAGTTATCTATGGAAGACTCTCACTCGCCTGAGGAACAAACCGAAGTTACATCCAGTCCTGAGGAACAAACCGAAGTTACATCCAGTCCTGAGGAAGAAACCGAAGGTACATCCAGCCCTGAGGAACAATTCGGAGGTATATTCAGTCCTATTTCTTTTCAAAATGATGATCATGATACTAGTAGTGGAGATGAAGAAACTTCTGAGGCACCAAGGAAGTTCAAGTCCATGGTTGATATCATGGAAAGGGCACCGAGAGTAGAGCTTGATGAAGCGGCTCAAGCTATAGAAGCTTGTCTTCATGCAAATGAAGAACCATACACTTATGATAAAGCGTGTGGTACCAAGGAATGGAGAGAAGCAATGAATGAGGAAATAGCCATGATTGAGAAGAACAAGACGTGGGAACTAGTGGACAAGCCAAAGAAGAAGAATGTGATAAGTGTGAAATGGATCTACAAGATCAAAACCGATGCAAACGGCAATCACATCAAGCACAAGGCTCGGCTAGTTGCAAGAGGGTTCTCTCAAGAGTATGGTGTTGACTACCTTGAGACGTTTGCTCCTGTCTCAAGACATGATACAATACGAGCCATACTTGCCTATGCGGCTCAGATGAAGTGGCGATTGTATCAGATGGATGTTAAGTCAGCCTTTCTCAATGGCGACCTCAAGGAAGAAGTGTATGTCACACAACCGCCTGGGTATGTGACACACGGGAAGGAACACAAGGTGTTAAGGCTACACAAAGCTTTATATGGTTTAAAGCAAGCCCCAAGGGCATGGTATGAAAGGATAGATTCATACTTTCTTCAAAACGGTTTTGAGAGGAGTATGAATGATGCGGCCTTATACATCATGAAGCAAGGAGGAGATGTGTTGATCGTGAGTCTATATGTGGATGATATAATCATCACAGGAAGCAACATTCAGAGCATCAACAGATTCAAGGAGAACATGAAGAAAGAATTCGAGATGGTGGATCTTGGATTGTTGAACTACTTTCTTGGAATGGAAGTAATTCAAGACAATGGAGGCATATTTCTTTCACAAGAAAAGTATGCAAACAAACTTGTAGACAAGTTTGGGATGCGAGACAGCAAGAGTGTAAGCAACCCACTTACACCACAAGGAAAAGGAGTTGAGGATGACAAGGAGTATGGAGATCCGACTAAGTATAGAAGCATCATTGGAGGGCTTTTGTACTTGTGTGCATCAAGACCTGATGTGATGTATGCAAGCGCCTATCTCTCAAGATACATGTCATCACCTCGCATGAAGCACTACCAAGAAGCCAAGAGGGTGTTAAGATATGTCAAAGGAACATCAAACTTTGGAGTGTACTTCACAAGCGTGAAAGAACCAAGACTTCTAGGCTACACAGACAGCGATTGGGGTGGTTCTAAGGAAGACAAGAAAAGCACTTCAGGTTATGTGTTTACTCTTGGATCAGCCATGTTTTGTTGGCAGTCAAGCAAGCAACAAACAGTGGCGCAATCAACGGCTGAGGCAGAGTACATAGCCGTGTGTGCAGCAGCAAATCAAGCAGTGTGGTTACAAAGACTATTTGAAGACTTTGGTCAGAAGTTTGAAGGAGGCATTCCGATCTTATGTGACAACAAATCAGCAATAGCAATTGGGAAGAATCCGGTGCAACACAGAAGGACGAAGCACATAGAGATCAAGTACCATTTCGTGAGGGAAGCTGAGCAAAAGGGAATCATTGAACTGAAGTATTGCAAAGGGGATGATCAACTCGCAGACATTCTCACAAAGGCATTGGGCGGTTCAAGATTTGAAGATCTAAGGAAGCAGCTTGGAGTCAAGTCGAGATATGATTAAGGAGGAGTGTTAAACTATATAATCTAATCTCTCCTTGATACATTTACATAAGTTAGTTATTTATGTTATTACACAAAGAGTTGTAACTCTTCATGTTGTGTCCTTTAGTATAAAGAGTTGTGTCTCTTATACTTGTATTGATTCGATCTATATATAAAGATCAATCATCTGTTGTAAACATCACAACCGAATCTCAATAATACAAAAGTATTTTCAGAAAAGTTTATAAGCCTGAAACGTCTATCTTATTCTTTCTCTCGAACTCGTGTGTAACACACTGTGATCGTTGTGTAACACAAGCGGTTGGTAAAAGATTAACAAGTTCCAGGGCGTGTGGTAACTGCCATAGGCGAAAGGGTGCAATATGTACCATTGATTAAATCAATGGCCAGAAATGATACCGAAGGGATGCAATGGTTAAGAAGTAACCACCCCTTCTCCTATATAAGGAAGGAAAGTCCGTGCCTTTGCAGGCCCGACAGGGCTTCCTTCTACACCCTGAAACACAAAGAATCCAGAGAAAAATACAGAGAGTTGGTCGGATTCCCAATCCAAGACCCATGGTGGTGTGAAGGCCATAAAGAGACAGTTTTGGGGCAGATCAAGGGGGAAGTTGAGAACGACCCTCTGAACGGTTTTGATCATTGTTGACAACAACCAAAGCCTTATCTGGAGCCTGTGAACACACGCAAATGGTGAGGAAAGGAGGGAGTTGGCCGGAATCCATTCCCAAGGGCCAATGCAGCCTTAAAAGTAGATTGGTGTGGAAAGCAGTTTCATGGGGAACAACGAGGGAAGTGATGCACGACCTTTGGATGGTGATTGATCATGGATGATCATGTCTAAGGCTTCTTCTGTGTCTTGGGAACACACGAAATTGGTTAGGAGAGAAGGGGGAAGGTTTGACTCCACTCTCAAAGGCATGAACAGCCTTGAAGATGGATGCAGTATAGAAACTGGTTTCATGGAAGTTCCATGGAAGGACTGATGGGCACGAACCATGGTTAGATCTTATCAATACTGGAAGTATTTGAAAAGGGTTTGATGAAGGCGTGCTAGGAAGAGCATGGACGCCCCTGATGAGGTAACAGGTGGGGACTGCAGACCATTGTAGATAGTCTGGTATACTATGGGCTGATCTGGTCCTGCAGTTACACCTTACTCTGTTTTATGATTATTAATCATATTATTTCTTCTTCTTATGATTGAGATTGATGATTAGACGTAGTAGCACTGAACTATGGCTTGGCTGGTTCAGAAGAACCCTCCATGGCCTTGGTTTGGCAGCTAAGTCCGGATCTCCTACTTCCTGATGGATTTATGGCTATCTGAATTTGGAATCCTCTTAGTGGTGAATTATCATGAATTATCATGGTATTTGGGGATTTTTATCTGATTGATTTCGAGATGGTCAAGGTGGCCGGTGGGGCTGTTCTAGGTCGAGATCCATAGGATCGAGATCGGTTCTTGGAATTCTGACTTGACCATCCTCTTAGTTAAGATTTATCATGAATTATCATGAATCCTAATGAGTTTTTGGGGATTGATTTAGAGATGGTCCCTTGGGCCGGTTTGGCTGATCTTGGCCGAGATCTATGGGATGGAGGCCGGTTCTGGGAAATCTGATTGGACCATCCTCTTAGTTATGATTTATCATGAATTGTCATGAATTTTAATTGATTTTTGGAGCAGGTTTGCTTGTGGTCGAAATTGCACCTGAGGGCATATTGGGGTCAGATCCTTGTGTTAGGATATCTGATCATATCTTTGTGTGTTGGAACATATTGTCACTTATGATATTGATCATAAGGAATTGCTGGTTATCAACCTTGGTGTTGGTAAGGCAGGCCGTGTGTGATCTGATCATGGGCAAGGATGGACGACCTGATCCTTGGTTGATGGATCAAGGTGTTTGATCTGATTGATCAAAGGATGCACCGGTGGTAAGAGCAACACTAATCAGGTTCAGTGGGACATGGTTCCATGACTGATTAGGAAGTATGAAGACTCACCAGTTCTGAGTCAAGTGGGGTGGTTGGTTGATTGACTCAGGATCTGATGGGCATTGTTAGAACATGAGCTGGACTTGGTATCATAAGTTGATAAGGCAAAAAGGATGTGGGACAATGCATGAGCCGGTAAGGGCCAGAAGCATGTCCTTAGCTGTTTGAAGACTTCTCAAGGGTTACTTATGTCTGTGGGGATGGTTGGCTGAATGACTAAGTACCTAAGGGAGTTGTTTTGTGTGTGTAAAGGCTCTGGACGTAGTATATGGCAGCTGGCCATAGCTCGGTCCTAGCTCAGTTCGAGTGTGACAGCTCGATCAGCTGGTTTATGAGTTCATTCAGCTAGAGTAGCTGGGCCGATGAGCTAACAAGCTCCGTGGATGTGGCAAAGGTATGATCTAGCAATGTTGCATAGATCTAGATAGAATGGTTAGGGGAATGGAACCTCAGATTTGTATGTCTTGATTTGGGTTCGGGATTGACCTTGGAGCTAGCTGGTAGTTGAGTATACTAACCATTAGCCGAGGTGATTCGACCAGACAAGTATTATATTGGTTATAGACCAATGGTTAAGTAGATACTATTCCGCTGTGCATAAGTTGAAACGATCTAGCTAGGGAATGACTAAGGTAGTCTTGAGCTAGGATCTGAGTTAGCCCTCGCCAATGGGCGATATTTTAAATAAAGGGCAAAAATTTTAGAGGTTCGGTCCGGGTATGGACTGAGCGACGTGAGGCATCGACCGCGGCCTAGTCGGCCGGGATCGGGTCTTACAGGTAGGATCTTATTTAAATATCTTCTTCAGAACCGAACTGTTGGATTAAAGATCATGTTATGAACTGCTCTGTTTCAGGTCAGTGGTCGAGTAAAGTTGAAGGATAAGACAGGTTCATCAAGTAGAACCGTTTTCTGTCTAGGTAAGAACTTGATCATGGACTGATCATTTTCTTAGAACCACCTAGCACAAGTGTAAGCTAATGAACTGAACCGAGTGACTAAACCTAGTACTTGTGCTCTGTTTTGATCAGTTGGTTGTCGAGTTTTTCTAGATCGGTCCAGTCACTCCTTGTAGCCGCTCAGTCACTTGGTTTGAGTTCAGATATCAAGGAGAGTGGTCGGATCAGTCAGATAATTGTGGTCGTTCTGAATCTCAAGTGTATCAGAAGTGGAGTGTGATTAGCTTGAGCTCGTTTCTAGTCTACCTTACCCAATCTCATGGAATCAAAGGTGAGTCTAGATAGATGAGTGATGAGTAGTGAATAAATATTTCTTGATTGAACGTACTGATTGTAGATGATTGATAGGATTTGTCTCTTCATCAATATTTAATTGGTGGGGTGTTTACTTAGTGTAAACACATACTAAATATTTATTAATGATTATAGAGGTTTATTCCGAACTAATATATTATATTATTAAATATATGAGTATAAATCATGTGAGGTCTTATTGTATACTCACTCTCCCGAAGTTCCCGCATTACCGTAAATTGTTCCTGCGATATGGAACAAGGTCACGAAGACACGATGATGGGGTCGCACTCTGGAGGCCGTGTAACTGCATGCAGCGTTAGATGTTCGATCTTGGAATATCTAATGGAGATGATGGTTATATTTATTTTCCCGCTAGGCTCGGTTAGCCTTGGTGGTTTTCCGGGTTTAGTATATATATGTAATAAGTATGAGTGAATGGCGGGTGTCATGGAGATGATGTTTAAGATAAGATTCACATTGATGGATTGATAGGCCTTATATATGTATTTTTATTAGTTATGTAATATATTTCCACTGCATACAAATGGAGTTTATTGGTTGAGATATTATTAATAATGTTGGGGTGTGGGACTAGGCTCACTGAGTAAACTAGTTACTCATGACACATTTGTGATGCAGGTAACCAATAGGTGGGAGACCTAATGGCTGTCCATCAGTACACATATCAGCACGTTGGTCCTTGGACTCAGCACCCTTGCCCTTCCCGTGGACTGTTTGGGTTATTTTGGCCCACATGGGCTGTCTGTTCAGTACACACAGGACGTCCGTGGGTGTCCGCCAGCACACAGAGGACGTCCGTGGGTGTCCGCCAGCACACAGAGGACGTCCGTGGCTGTCCGTGGCTATCCGTCAGCACACACAGGACGTCCATGGCTGTCCGTGTGTGTCCATGTGTGTACGTGTGTGTCCGTTAGCACACACAGGACGTCCGTTAGCACACACAGGACGTCCGTAGCTGTCCGTCAGCACACATAGGACGTCAGTGGCTGTCCATCAGTACACATATAAGCACGCTGGTCCTTCGACTCTGCAAGCTGGTCTTTGGACTCAGCACGCTGGCCCATCCCGTGGACTGTTTGTGTGATTTTGGCCCACGTGGGCTGTCTGTTCAGCACACACAGGACGTCTGTGGGTGTCCGCCAGCACACATAGGACATTTGTGGCTGTTCGTGGCTGTCATTTAGCACACACGGGACGTCTGTGGCTGTCCGTGTGTGTCTGTCAGCGCACCCATGACGTCCGTGGCTGTCCATCAGTACACATATCAGGACGCTGGTCCTTGGATCAGCACGCTATCCCTTCCAGTGGACTGTTTGGGTGATTTTGGCCCACGTGGGCTGTCTGTTCAGTACACACAGGACGTCCGTGGGTGTCCGCCAGCACACACAGGATGTTCGTGGTTTTTCGTGGCTGTCCGTCAGCACAAATAGGACGTCAGTGGCTGTCCATCAGTATACATATCAGCACGTTGGTCCTAGGACTCAGCACGCTGGCCCTTCCCGTGGCCTGTTTTGCAGATTTTGGCCCACGTGGGCTGTCTCTTAAGTACACACAGGATGTCCGTCGGTGTCCGCCAGCACACAAAGGTGTCTGTGGCTGTCCGTGGCTGTCCATGAGCACACACAGGACGTCTATGGCTGTCCGTGTGTGTCCATGTGTGTCCTTGTGTGTCCGTCAGCACACACAGGACGTCCGTGGCTGTCCGTCAGCACACATAGGACGTCAGTGGCTGTCCATCAGTACACATATCAGCAAGTTGATGCTTGGATTCAGCACGCTGACCGTTCCTGTCGACTGTTCGGGTTATTTTGGCCCACGAGGGCTGTCTGTTCAGTACACATAGGACGTCCGTCGGTGTCCGCCAGCACACACAGGACGTCCGTGGCTGTCCGTCAGCACATACATGACGTCCGTGGCTGTCCGTGTGTGTCCGTGTTTGTCCGCAGCACACACATGACGTCCGTGGCTGTCCATCAGTACACATATCAGCACGCTGGTCATTGGACTCAGCACCCTTGCCCTTCCCGTGGACTGTTTGGGTTATTTTGGCCCACGTGGGCTTTCTGTTCAGTACACACAGGACGTCCGTTGGTGTCCGCCAGCACACAGAGGACGTCTGTGGCTGTCCGTCAGCACACACAGGACGTCCGTGGCTGTCCGTGTGTGTCCATGTGTGTACGTGTGTGTCCGTTAGCACACACAGGACGTCCGTTGCTATCCGTCAGCACACATAGGACGTCAGTGGCTGTCCATCAGTACACATATCAGCATGCTGGTCCTTGGACTCAGCACGCTGGCCCATCCCTTGGACTGTTTGTGTGATTTTGGCCCACGTGGGCTGTCTGTTCAGCACACACAGGACGTCTGTGGGTGTCCGCCAGCACACATAGGACGTTTTTGGCTGTCCGTGGCTGTCATTTAGCACACACAGGACGTCTATGGCTGTCCGTGTGTGTCCGTCAGCACACACATGACGTCTGTGGCTGTCCATCTGTACACATATCAGCACGCTGGTCGTTGGATCAGCACGCTATCCCTTCCCGTGGACTGTTTGGGTGATTTTTGCCCACGTGGGCTGTCTGTTCAGTACACACAGGACGTCCGTGGGTGTCCGCCAGCACACACAGGATGTTCGTGGCTGTTCGTGGCTGTCCATCAGCACACATAGGACGTCAGTGGCTGTCCATCAGTATACATATCAGCACGTTGGTCCTTGGACTCAGCACGCTGGCCCTTCCCGTGGACTGTTTTGCTGATTTCCGCCCATGTGGGCTGTATGTTAAGTACACACAGGATGTCCGTGGGTGTCCGCCAGCACACACAGGACGTCCGTGGTTGTCTGTGGCTGTCCATCAGCACACACAGGACGTCTATGGCTGTACGTGTGTGTCCATGTGTGTCCGTGTGTGTGTGTCAGCACACACAGGACGTCCGTGGCTGTCCATGGCTGTCTGTCAGCACACATAAGACGTCAGTGGCTGTCCATCAGTACACATATCAGCAAGTTGATCCTTGGACTCAGCACGCTGACCGTTCCCATGGACTGTTTGGGTTATGTTGGCCCACGTGGGCTGTCTGTTCAGTACACATAGGACGTCCGTCGGTGTCCGCCAGCACACACAGGACGTCCGTGGCTGTCCGTCAGCACATACAGGACGTTCGTGGCTGTCCGTGTGTGTCCGTGTTTGTCCGCAGCACACACATGACATCCGTGGCTGTCCATCAGTACACATATCAGCACGCTGGTCCTTGGACTCAGCACGCTTGCCCTTCCCGTGGACTGTTTGGGTTATTTTGGCCCACGTGGGCTTTCTGTTCAGTACACACAGGACGTCCGTGGGTGTCCGCCAGCACACACAGGACGTTCATGGCTGTCCGTGTGTGTCCATGTGTGTACGTGTGTGTCCGTTAGCATACACAGGACGTCCGTAGCTGTCCGTCAGCACACATAGGACGTCAGTGGCTGTCCATCAGTACACATATAAGCACGCTGGTCCTTGGACTCAGCACGCTGGTCTTTGGACTCAGCACGCTGGCCCATCCCGTGGACTGTTTGTGTGATTTTGGCCCACGTGGGCTGTCTGTTCAGCACACACAGGACGTCTGTGGGTGTCCGCCAGCACACATAGGACGTTTGTGGCTGTTCGTGGCTGTCATTTAGCACACACGGGACATCTGTGGCTGTCCGTGTGTGGCCGTCAGTGCACCCATGACGTCCGTGGCTGTCCATCAGTACACATATCAGCACGCTGGTCCTTGGATCAGCACGCTATCCCTTCCCATGGACTGTTTGGGTGATTTTGGCCCACGTGGGTTGTCTGTTCAGTACACACAGGACGTCCGTGGGTGTCCGCCAGCACACACAGGATGTTCGTGGTTTTTCGTGGCTGTCCGTCAGCACAAATAGGACGTCAGTGGCTGTCCATCAGTATACATATCAGCACGTTGGTCCTAGGACTCAGCACGCTGGCCCTTCCCGTGGCCTGTTTTGCCGATTTTGGCCCACGTGGGCTGTCTGTTAAGTACACACAGGATGTCCGTGGGTGTCCACCAGCACACAAAGGTGTCTGTGGCTGTCCGTGGCTGTCCATCAGCACACACAGGACGTCTATGGCTGTCCGTGTGTGTCCATGTGTGTCCTTGTGTGTCCGTCAGCACACACGGGACGTCCGTGGCTGTCCGTCAGCACACATATGACGTCAGTGGCTGTCCATCAGTACACATATCAGCAAGTTGATCCTTGGACTCAGCACGTTGACCGTTCCCGTGGACTGTTCGGGTTATTTTGGCCCACGAGGGCTGTCTGTTCAGTACACATAGGACGTCCGTCGGTGTCCGCCAGCACACACATGACGTCCGTGGCTGTCCGTCAGCACATACATGACGTCCGTGGCTGTCCGTGTGTGTCCGTGTTTGTCCGCAGCACACACAT
>NW_022611026.1:0-40000 GCF_000309985.2 Brassica rapa
TTTCTCTTTGATCCTTTGCAGATCACTCTTTCTTTCTTCCTCTCTTGTCGCAGGAGACATGGGAGACCTAAATGGTGCACCAACACAAGCCGAGATCAATGCTCAGCTGATGGCTAACCATGCTGAACTCCAAGCCGCCCTGGCTACTGTGACTGAGCAGCTGGCTCAGATAGCAGGAAGGGATCGAGCTAATGTTCCACGGCCAAGGAGGAGAAACCAACCCATCCGGAAGAACAACAGTCCCAATCCAGTGTGGACAACTCGGACACTGACCGTACCGAACCAGAAGAGCCGCGGCGTGAACGAGCCGGACGTGGGAACCGACGGGAATATCGGGTCCAAGGCGATGCAAGCCCGGTCCGAAGGAGATTCAGAGACGATGAAGTAGCTTGGCAGGAGGCAAGGATCTCAAACTTACTCCTCCAACCTTTGCTGGAAAGGTTGACCCGGACGCCTACATCGAATGGGAGAGGCGCATGGAGTACATCTTTGAGTACTACCGCTATACCGAGGCCAAGAAGATCGCTTTAGCCGCAGCCCAACTGACGGACAATGCCCTAACCTGGTGGGACAGGGAAGTAGCCGAGGTTGGCAGAGTCTATAGGATCGAGACTTGGGATGAGATGCGAGCTAAGCTCCGTGCAAGGTATATTCCCTCATACTATCAGCGGGACTTACTAAAACGTTTTTGCAAGTTGTCTCAGGGTACTAGGTCCGTAGAGGAGTACTTTGAGGAGTTTGAGGCTCTCAAGAACAAGCTCAGTACGCGCGAGACCGAAGAGGTTATGATGGCTCAGTTCTGAAGGCCTTCAGAGACCGCATCGCTCGCAAGGTGGAGAGGCAGACCTACGTCAACTTCAATGATCTCCTCCACTATGCCATACAGGCCGAGCAGCACATTAAAAGGAAGAACGCCTCTAGTGCCAGGAACAAGACGCCATGGGCTTCATCCGGATCCAAGGGGGCTGAGAAGAACAAATCCATTGAAGTGGAAAACCGGTTCAAGAAGAGCCAAACCGACAAGTCCAAACCAGGTTCATCCGAACCAGGTAAGGGACAAACACAAGCTCAAAGAACTCGTGATATTACTTGTTTCAAATGTCAGGGGAAGGGCACTACGCCAGGGACTGTCCGAACAAGCGTGTCATGATCCTTAAGGCAGACGGCGAGTATGAGTCCCAAGACGAGGCCGATGTAGAGATGGCTGACTCAGGAGACGAGATAGTGGACTATGCTGAAACTGGTGAGCCACTGGTGGTCAGACGAGCTCTCAGTGCTCTCTTTGATCCAGAAACCGTCCAACGAGAGAACATCTTCCATACTAGATGTAGCGTGGAAGGCAAGGTATGTAGTCTAATTATTGATGGTGGCTCTTGCACTAACGTGGCCAGCAGGTACCTTGTTGAAAAGTTTGGACTAGCAAAGTTGCCACACCCCAGGCCATACAAGCTCAAGTGGCTCAATGATGAGACGGAGCTTAAAATCTCGGAGCAAGTTGTTGTTTCCTTTTGTATTGGTAAGTACCAGGACCAGGTGAAGTGTGATGTGGTTCCTATGCAAGCCGGTCATCTACTGTTAGGGAGGCCTTGGCAGTTTGACAAGGAGACTATTCACCATGGGAGGACTAACATCTACAGCTTTACCCACAACAACAAGAAGCACAGCCTGGCTCCTCTCAGTCCACAAGAGGTGTACGAGATGCAGAGGGCCATGGATCAGTCTGGATTGTTTAGTAAAACTAACCTTTACATCTCTTCTAGTAAATTGATTAAATCATTGCAGCAAGACACACAGGTGCTACTAATGGTTTTCAAGGAAGGTTGTTTTGCAGGCTTTGAGGCACCAGATTGTCCAGCTGAGATGCAAGGACTAATGGACCAGTACAAGGACGTGTTCCCTGAAGAGATACCAGCCGGCTTACCACCCCTCCGAGGCATCGAACATCAGATAGACTTTGTGCCAGGCGCCCCACTTCCAAACCGAGCCGCATACCGAGTCAATCCGGAGGAGGCTAAGGAGCTGGAGAGACAGGTCCTAGACCTCATGGACAAGGGATACATTCGAGAGAGTCTCAGCCCATGTGCAGTACCCGTCCTATTGGTGCCTAAGAAGGATGGAACATGGCGTATATGTGTTGATTGCCGAGCCATCAACAACATCACCATAAAATATCGGTACCCCATTCCTAGACTTGATGATATGTTAGATGAACTGAGTGGTTCCACCGTGTTTTCCAAGATTGATCTTAGGAGTGGCTATCACCAAGTTCGGATGAAGGAGGGAGACAAGTGGAAGACTGCTTTCAAGACCAAGCAAGGCTTGTATGAGTGGCTGGTGATGCCCTTTGGTCTTACCAACGCCCCTAATACCTTCATGAGGCTTATGAACGAGGTTCTAAGGCCTTACATTGGTAAATTTGTGGTTGTCTATTTTGATGACATATTGATCTATAGTCAGTGCTTATCCGATCACATTAGTCATGTAGAACAGGTTTTGAAGGCTCTCAGGCAGGAAGGACTCTTTGCCAATCTCAAGAAGTGTGTATTTTGCACTGACCAGTTAATATTTTTAGGCTTTGTTTTGAGCTCACAGGTTTTGAAGGTCGATGAGGAGAAGATCAAGGCCATCCAAGACTGGCCCACACCGACCACTATTGGGCAAGTCCGAAGTTTCCATGGCCTAGCCAGCTTCTATAGGCGGTTTGTCAAGGACTTCAGCACCATTGCTGCACCCATGACCTCAGTGATCAAGAAGAATGTATCCTTTGTTTGGGGCCCTGCCCAAGAGGAGTCTTTCAACAAGCTTAAATATAGTTTAACTCATGCACCCGTTCTTACACTCCCTGATTTTAATAAAACTTTTGAGATTGAGTGTGATGCATCAGGTACAGGCATTGGAGCTGTCCTCACTCAAGGGGGCCGACCAGTGGCATTCTTTAGTGAGAAACTGAGTGGAGCTGCCCTCAACTACCCAACCTATGACAAAGAGCTATACGCTCTAGTAAGGTCCCTTGAAACTTGGCAGCATTACCTTTTGTCTAAGGAATTTGTTATTCATACAGATCATGAGACACTTAAGCACTTGAGGGGACAGACCACACTCAAGAAGAGGCACGCCAGATGGCTCGAGTTCGTGGAGACCTTTCCCTATGTGATCAAGTACAAGAAGGGCAAGGACAATGTGGTGGCCGATGCACTGTCCCGGAGACACACTCTCATTGTGACCATGGAGGCCAAGATCATGGGTTTTGAACATATTAAAGAATCTTATGCCACTGATCTTGATTTTAATGAAGTTTTCAGGAACACTGAGAAGGGGGCTTTTGGGCCATACTACCAGCATGAGGGGTTCCTGTTCAAGGGAAAGAGGCTGTGCATTCCCAAAGGAGCCATGAGGGAACTGCTGGTTCGGGAGGCAGTTCAGGTCAGACATTTCTATGGACTTTGTGCTGGGTTTACCCAAGATAAACCATAAGGATTCCATTTTTGTAGTGGTAGACAGGTTCTCCAAGATGGCCCATTTCATAGCCTGTAACACCACTAATGATGCCACTCAGACCGCCGACCTATTCTTCAAAGAAGTGGTCCGACTACATGGTGTTCCTCGAACCATTGTGTCTGACCGTGATGCCAAGTTCCCCAGCATTTTCTGGAGGACACTATGGGGCAAGTTCGGAACCAAGATACTATTCTCGACCACTTGCCATCCCCAGACCGACGGCCAGACTGAGGTAGTAAACCGTACACTTTCTCAACTGTTGAGAGCTACGGTCAGTAAGAATTCAAGAAATTGGTTGTCTTGTTTGCCTTTTGTTGAGTTTGCTTATAACAATGCTAGGCACTCTACTACTAACCTGTCACCTTTTGAGATTGTCTATGGGTTTCAGCCAGAGACTCCTTTAGACTTCACTGAACTGCCCAGATCCATGTACCGCAGTCGTGATGGAGTCGCCAAGTGTTGCAGGCTGGGATTAAGGGTGGGCAAGATGGATGATGGAAGCTTGGATGGGTCGACCCAAGAGATGATCGGATGGGCGATATGATGGAATGCAAGTTATGAACCTGAAAACAAATGCAAAAACAAATGAGATATGATTTCTAATATGATAAAACAAGATAAATAAAGATAGATAGGATGGAATTAGGCTGCTGGTCTTCAGACACTCTCAGCCTAATCAGTTGATGATTGAAGTGGATTGAGGTGGTGCTTTGCTTGCTGGACTGATGTCTCTCTCAAGCTTGGCAAACGAATTGGAATGGAAGGATGGGGGATTGAGGACGCCACAAGACTCTATGGAAAGGAGCCTTGATAAGTCAAGGTGCTTTGGAGCTGCTTCACACAAAATCAAAAGACTTAGAACAATAGTTTTTAAGAAAACTAGAAAACTGAATAATTCTTATTACTTTCAAAAATGGGTGATTTACAATGAAGCAAAGACTAGAGCTTTATAGGCTCGACAAGGACAGACTCTAACAGTCATAAAATGATAAAAGGAAACAAAATAACTTGAACTTAAAGTCTTGGGAGCAAAGGCTTTGATGACTCCATGGAATATAGCCGTTAGGCTTGATTTGCTTCCTTCCAAAAGAGAAACTTGTGAAGACTTGTATCTTGATAGCTTCTGGACGTGGCCATGATCTTCAAGCCTTCCTGAAATACTCCTTGGCCTCAGTAAAAGAGAATATGGCCGTTGGTCCTGGGCAAAAATCTGTAGAAACTTCTCCAAAGCATTTAGTGTAGATGTTGCCAAATATGGAAGGTTGATGGGAAGAGAGATCCGCCTGATCTCCTGGGTGCTGGTCCAGCTGAGGACGTTTTGGATGTCTTCTGAATGGTCTAGAGTATCTCCTGGTTCCCATAGATATCCCTGGGTCGAACCAAGTTGAATTGGTTGAAGACTTTCCTTAAATGATGTCGGTTTGGCCAATTGATGCAAACCGGCTTGATCTTTTGGTTTGATTGGGATCCGCCTGATCCAGTGTGGCATGGTGCTTCCTATGATGTTGTAGAGTGCCTCTGAATGACTTAGAAGGTCTCCTGGTTGCCATTCTTGAGGTTGGTTCGATGTGAAACCTGGATCTTCCAAATAAGGCAAGTGTAGAGCTGGTTTGGCCGGTTTTGGGAAATTGATCATATCTTCCAATTTCCTTGACCATTTCTCGAGATCTTGGGCTTTCTGGAAAGCTAATAAACTCCTCTTAACTCCTATGATCGGTTTTGGTTCAGGCCGCTTCTTCTTTGGGCTTGAATCCTCTTCTAAAGTCGCATACTCGCAGATGGACGGGCTGAGAAACCTCTGAATTGTAAAATTCATAACTTCTTGCTCCGTGAATATTTTGGGCAGATTCCAATTGGCATGGTCTCCTTCTTGAGTTTAGAATCCATAAATATTATCCTCGTGATTTAAACCCTCCTGGTTTGTAAGATACGGCATTTTTAGTGCACGTATGTCCTGGTTGGCGCCTTGGCTGGTTGAGTAGGGTGTTGGGTCGACCTCTGGTTCAGCTGCTGAATTGCTGGCCGCAACATTCCCTCCTCCTTGAAAAGGTTTCGACCTCGAAACTGTATAACCTGCACCAAGATAGAGCAAGGCAGCTTTCATACTCTTTTGAGATTCTAAGGTCTTACCTTGATATTGTTTTGGTTTGGGGATGGATTGTTCATCAGGTGGCTCTTCTTTCAGCAAATAGGATAGGATCACGCCTCTGCTATGGACTTTTGCATTGCTTCTCTTCTTCAGTGGATGGTCCTTCATACTCCTAGCAGGCTCAGCTCTGACCATCTTTGGGTTTGATCCTCCTAGCAACAAAAGATTATCCGGTGGGATTTCTTTGAAGCTTTCTTCTTTGCAACCTGAAAATTTTTCAACATTCTGGACAAAGACCAAGTGAATTATATCTGATACTGGAATTTCATGAACAGAATTTGTTATGGTCGAATTTACCTTGGGTGCATCAGCATGATGAAGAATGATATTCTTCTTTGGACAGATTTGGTTAGATGGCTGCCTTTCTTGCAAATGTTTACCTTGGTTGGTATAACCATCTTCTTGTGATAGCTCAGCTCGGTTTTTATGTTCTTCTTGACTTATCCCTGGATCAAAACATCTTGGCAAAGACAAGTGTATTATACCAAAGTATAGGGATTTATAAACTGAAGAAAACATAGAACAATTAACCTTAATGTCAAATGTGGCAGTAAGAACTTCTTGTTCTTTGTTTGCCTTGTAGTAACCTTGCTTTCCTGTACCAATTTCACTTTTCCTTGGACAAGACAAGTGCATTAATCTTGTCATAGAATCAATAAAAACATTCTGGTTTAAAGTGAATTTTACCTCAGATTTTGGCACTTGAACAGTACATTGTTCAGATTTCGGTTTCCACTTATGGTGTGGATTTTGATTGAGCTCATGATCTGGTTCGGCACTTGGAACTCCAGTAAGCATATGGCTCTCATCTGGTATCCCTGTACCAAGAATATAAATGTTTAAACCAGTATCTAAAGGTGGTGTTAGACACTTACCTTGGTTTGATACTTGGATCACTGGTTTTGGTTTATTAAGCAACTTTGATTGCTTTGTGCTTTGAGCTTCCTTCTGGTCCATTGGAAGGTTTGTGCCTGGCGCCTCTTCTTCTATGTACCTAGGCTCCTTTAGACCTGTAATAACACTCTTGGACAAAGACAAGTGCATCATACAAGTGGTAGATGATTTATGAAAAGATTTATCATGTATAGAACTTACCTTAGCCTTTACTTGGACAATAACTTGCTCTGGTTTGTCTTTGGACCTGATCAAAGTGTTTTGGCCGACACTTGTACTCATCTTCCTGACCTTTGGGATGTCACTCTCCTGCTCTAAGCAGTGGACAATGGCGTGCCCCTGGTTTGGCTGAAAGTTGGCTTCTTTAGGCAAGACTCTTTGAACTTCTTGTTCCACAATTTTCCTTGCTTCTTTGGAACCATGAGTTGGATATCTCCTTGGATATAGTTCCTGGATTTTAGACCTTGTATAATCTGGTGCAAATCTATCCCTCATGACTTCCTTAAGAGCTCTCCACGTTTTGATAGCTGGCTCCTTGTAAAACCATCTATCATCCTCTTCTTGTACCCACCATTTAAAAGCATCATCTTTTAGTTGATCAATGGCATAAGCTAGCCTCTCTTTCCTCAGGATGTTGTTGTAGTGAAACCATTCATCAAGGTTCCTCTCCCATCTTAGATAACCTCTTTTTCCTGAAAATTTAAAGAGTTCAACTTTATCAGCAAAAGAGTTATAATCAAACCGAGAATTAACAACATAAGGGTTGTGGGTTTTAGAAGTTGGAGTTTGATTGATCCTTGAAGGATCTGGTGGCTTGGGCTCGACATAGACTGCCCCTGGTACATTTCCAAATCTCCTTTCTCCTTCATGTGGACGTTGGCCTTGTGCCTGATTTCTTTTCTCCAATTGAGCAATCTTAATTTGGAGCTGTTGTAGAGCTGCGGACTGTTGGCTCAAGGTGGCCCTTAGGTTTTGGCCGTGTCTCTCCTCCTCCATTGCTTCCTGAAAACAATCTCAAAGAAAAAGTTAAGGTATGGAAAGTTTTGGTCTAACCAAAATAAAACAAATGCAATTTAACTAAACCGAGAAAATATGCAATTATGAACCGAAATGAAGTAACTATACTAAAATGATTTTTCTTTTGGTTTTCTGAATGCAATTTCGAAATTAAACAATATGGTATGAAAAGAAACAAAAATGGGAAGAAAATATGGAAATTAAACTCACACTGATTTTTTTTTTGAATTTTCTTAAGATGAAATGCAAAAACACCGGAAATGGAAACTAAAATGTATACTTGAACCCAAAATGATATAAACTAAGCTGAATGATTTTTTTTTTTGAATGCAAATAACAAACTTATGAAACAAATATGGTATGCACGAAATTAAAAATGGTATGACTTTTTATTTATTTTTTTTTAAGCAAGAAACAACTATAAAAATGCAGATACTTTTTTTTTTTTGAAATGAATGCACAAAATCAAAAAATGGAAAGTGGAGCTGGGGAATGAATGCAAACACGTTTTTCTTTTCTTTTTATGGATGAAATGAATCAAACTAGACAACAGGTCGTCTCCTATCTCAACTCTTTATGGCTTTTCAATTTATGATGAACAAAGAACACAAAAATGCAAAAAACAGTTTTTTTTTTTATTTATAAATGGAAAAACAAATGCAAACAAGATGAATGATGCAAGGATAGAATGGACCTGATTCAGGAGCTTAAGCTCTGATACCAAATGTTGCAGGCTGGGATTAAGGGTGGGCAAGATGGATGATGGAAGCTTGGATGGGTCGACCCAAGAGATGATCGGATGGGCGATATGATGGAATGCAAGTTATGAACCTGAAAACAAATGCAAAAACAAATGAGATATGATTTCTAATATGATAAAACAAGATAAATAAAGATAGATAGGATGGAATTAGGCTGCTGGTCTTCAGACACTCTCAGCCTAATCAGTTGATGATTGAAGTGGATTGAGGTGGTGCTTTGCTTGCTGGACTGATGTCTCTCTCAAGCTTGGCAAACGAATTGGAATGGAAGGATGGGGGATTGAGGACGCCACAAGACTCTATGGAAAGGAGCCTTGATAAGTCAAGGTGCTTTGGAGCTGCTTCACACAAACTCAAAAGACTTAGAACAATAGTTTTTAAGAAAACTAGAAAACTGAATAATTCTTATTACTTTCAAAAAATGGGTGATTTACAATGAAGCAAAGACTAGAGCTTTATAGGCTCGACAAGGACAGACTCTAACAGTCATAAAATGATAAAAGGAAACAAAATAACTTGAACTTAAAGTCTTGGGAGCAAAGGCTTTGATGACTCCATGGAATATAGCCGTTAGGCTTGATTTGCTTCCTTCCAAAAGAGAAACTTGTGAAGACTTGTATCTTGATAGCTTCTGGACGTGGCCATGATCTTCAAGCCTTCCTGAAATACTCCTTGGCCTCAGTAAAAGAGAATATGGCCGTTGGTCCTGGGCAAAAATCTGTAGAAACTTCTCCAAAGCATTTAGTGTAGATGTTGCCAAATATGGAAGGTTGATGGGAAGAGAGATCCGCCTGATCTCCTGGGTGCTGGTCCAGCTGAGGACATTTTGGATGTCTTCTGAATGGTCTAGAGTATCTCCTGGTTCCCATAGATAGCCCTGGGTCGAACCAAGTTGAATTGGTTGAAGACTTTCCTTAAATGATGTCAGTTTGGCCAATTGATGCAAACCGGCTTGATCTTTTGGTTTGATTGGGATCCGCCTGATCCAGTGTGGCATGGTGCTTCCTATGATGTTGTAGAGTGCCTCTGAATGACTTAGAAGGTCTCCTGGTTGCCATTCTTGAGGTTGGTTCGATGTGAAACCCGGATCTTCCAGTAAGGCAAGTGTAGAGCTGGTTTGGCCGGTTTTTGGAAATTGATCATATCTTCCAATTTCCTTGACCATTTCTCGAGATCTTGGGCTTTTTGGAAAGCTAATAAACTCCTCTTGACTCATATGATCGGTTTTGGTTCAGGCCGTTTCTTCTTTGGGCTTGAATCCTCTTCTAAAGTCGCATACTCGCAGATGGACGGGCTGAGAAACCTCTGAATTGTAAAATTCATAACTTCTTGCTCCGTGAATATTTTGGGCAGATTCCAATTGGCATGGACTCCTTCTTGAGTGTAGAATCCATAAATATTATCCTCGTGATTTAAACCCTCCTGGTTTGTAAGATACGGCATTTTTAGTGCACGTATGTCCTGGTTGGCGCCTTGGCTGGTTGAGTAGGGTGTTGGGTCGACCTCTGGTTCAGCTGCTGAATTGCTGGCCGCAACACCAAGGCAGAGTTTGTTAAGAATATGCACCTGAAGGTCAAGGAGAGGATAGAAGCCAAGGCGGCTAAGGTCAAGGCCAAGTATGACCAGAAGAGGAAGGAGGTACTGTTCGAACCCGGGGACTTGGTGTGGTTACACATGCGGCCCGAGAGGTTTCCAGAAGCCCGGAAGTCCAAGCTCTCTCCTCGTGGGACAGGACCATTCCGCATCCTAAAGAAGATCAACGACAATGCCTATATCCTTGACCTCCCAGCTGAATTTAAAATTTCACATACTTTCAATGTCTCGGATTTGTCTCCTTTCCATGCAGATAGTGATGACTTTGCAGATGATGGTGTTCTGAGGCCCGAACCTCTTCAAGAGGGAGGGAATGATGAGGCCATCCAAGTAGAGGTTCCCATAGTTAGGCGCGGTCCGACTACCCGGAGTGGAACCATGGCCTTGCGAGAAGGTTTCACCAAAGCTGTCCAGCATATCCTTGATCAAGATGGACAGACTGACCAGGACCAGCTGCTGATTGAGAAGATGGTCCAGTTGAAGATTCAAGATCAAACCGGCCTAAAGGAGGTTCAGGACGCGGCCGACCCGATCCAGTTCAGACTCAACCAAGCCGGACTTCTCATTTCCACATCCGAGCTTGGTCCAGACTCAGTTTCCATTTCATCCACTCCAACTCTTCCCGGTTCTGAGATCTAGCCAACCACCAAGGGGAGTAGCATGTGTTGTACTCTTTTTCCTCACCAGGTTTTGTCCCATTGGGTTTTCTTGGTAAGGTTTTAATGAGGCAACATGCAAGCATGCTATTAGCCTTGGTCTAGGCCTTCTCAAACCGACAACCAGATGTCTGGTTTATTTTAATTTATTTGGTTAAGACTTTGGGCTAATGTTTCAGCCTCATTTTCGGCCAGCTTGTTTAAGGCCTTTTATCTTTGAGTCTCATAAGGGATAAACCCTATATAACTCCATGAAGTTGGCAATTTTTGCCTAAGTCTTTTATGAAATAATTTTGCCTTTGCAAACCTAAAACCCTAAGTCTTTTTCTGTGAGAAACAAGAGAGAGCAGCCGAATCTTATCAAGCTTCAAACCACCAAGCTTGTGGCGATTCTTCACCTCCATTCCATCCATCGATTTGCCTTGAGAGTGATACACATCCAGCAAGCCAAATCCCATAGCTATCCACCTCCATCCACTGTTCTTGTTGAGAGAGATACACATCCAGCAATAAGGATCCATCCCCCATACTTCTATCCTTCTTTTATTTTGTTTTATCTTGCATCATATAGTTCTAGATTTTTCCATTCATTATAAAATACCCATAAAAAGTCATATTTGCTTCTGTTCTTCATTAATCATATTGTTTACTTTCTGTTCATTATTTTGATTCATAAAAACTCATAAAAATTGCATCCTTTTGTTGCAGGAACCAGATCGGCCATCTCCCACTCCATCGCGTCCGTCTAGCCGTCCCATAGCCGTCCGTCCGTCCTGTCCAGTCCGAGTTCTCGAACCTCAGACCGTCCGTCCGTACAGTCTGATTCTTGGCCTGTATCAATTTTGGTATCAGAGCCCAAAGCTCCTACACCTTCGTCTGTGGCTGTCCGTGGCAGACCGTAAGCACACATAGGACGTCCGTGGCTGTCCGTGTGTGTCTGTGGGTGTCCGCCACCACACACAGGATATTCGTAGCTGTCTGTGGCTGTCCGTCAGCACACACAGGACGTCCGTGTGTGTCCGTCAGCACACACAGGACGTTCGTGTGTGTCCATGTGTGCCCGTCAGCACACAAAGGACGCCTGTGGCTGTTTATCAGTACACATATCAGCACGCTGGTCCTTGGACCAGCACGCTGGCCCTTCCCGTGGACTGTTTGAGTGATTTTGGCCCACATGGGCTGTCTGTTCAGTACACACATGACGTCTGTGGGTGTTCGTCAGCACACACAGGACGTCCGTGTGTGTCCGTCAGCACACACATGACGTCCGTGGCTGTCCATCAGTACACATATCAAAATGTTGGTCCTTGGACAGCACGCTGACCCTTCCCGTGGACTGTTCGGGTGATTTTGGCCCTCGTGGGCTGTCTGTTCAGTACACATAGGACGTCCGTAGGTGTCTGCCAGCACACACAGTACGTCCGTGGCTGTCTGTGTGCGTCCGTGTGTGTCCGTCTGTTTCCGTCAGCACACAAAGGACGTCGGTGGCTGTCCATCAGTACACATATCAGCACGTTGGTCCTTGGAGTCAGCATGCTTGCCCTTCCCGTGGACTGTTTGGGTGATTTTGGCCCACGTGGGCTGTCTGTTCAGTACACACAGGACATCCGTGGGTGTCCGCCAGCACACACAGGACGTCAGTGGGTGTCCGTCAGTACAAATATCAGCACGTTGGTCCTTGGACTCAGGACGCTGACCCTTCCCGTGGACTGTTCGGGTTATTTTGGCCCACGTGGGCTGTCTGTTCAGTACACACAGGACGTCCGTGGGTGTCCGTCAGCACACACAGGACGTCCGTCTGTGTGTCCGTCAGCACACAAAAGACGTCCGTGTGTGTCCGTCAGCACACACAGTACGTCCGTGGCTGTCCATCAGTACACATATCAGCACGTTGGTCCTTGGACTCAGCACGTTGACCCTTCCCGTGAACTGTTCGGGTGATTTTGGCCCACGTGGGCTGTCTGGTCAGTACACACAGGACGTCCGTGGGTGTCCGCCAGCACACACAGGAAATCCCTGGCTGTCCGTGTGTGTCCGTGTGTGTTCGTCTCTGTCCGTCAGCACACATAGGACATCCGTGGCTGTCCATCAGTACACATATCAGCACGTTGGTCCTTGGACTCAGCACGCTGGCCCTTCCCGTGGACTGTTTGGTTGATTTAGGCCCACGTGGGCTGTATGTTCAGTACACACATGACGTCCGTGGGTGTCCGCAAGCGCACACAGCACGTCTGTGGCTGTTCGTGGCTGACCGTCAGCACACATAGGACATCTGTGGCTGTCCGTGGCTGTCCGTGTGTGTCCGTGTGTGTCTGTGGGTGTCCGCCACCACACACAGGACGTTTGTAGCTGTCTGTGGCTGTCCGTCAGCACACACAGGACGTCCGTGTGTGTCCGTCAGCACACACAGGACGTTCGTGTGTGTCCATGTGTGCCCGTCAGCACACACAGGACGTCTGTGGCTGTCCATCAGTACACATATCAACACGCTGGCCCTTCCCGTGGACTGTTTTAGTGATTTTGGCCCACGTGGGCTGTCTGTTCAGTACACACATGACGTCTGTGGGTGTCCGTCATCACACACAGGACGTCCGTCTGTTTCCGTCAGCACACAAAGGACGTCGGTGGCTGTCCATCAGTACACATATCAGCATGTTGGTCCTTGGAGTCATCATGCTGGCCCTTCCCGTGGACTGTTTGGGTGATTTTGGCCCACGTGGGCTGTCTGTTCAGTACACACAGGACATCCATGGGTGTCCGCCAGCACACACAGGACGTCCGTGGGTGTCCGTCAGTACACATATCAGCACGTTGGTCCTTGGACTCAGGACGCTGACCCTTCCCGTGGACTGTTCGGGTGATTTTGGCCCACGTGGGCTGTCTGTTCAGTACACACAGGACGTCCGTGGGTGTCCGTCAGCACACACAGGACGTCCGTCTGTGTGTCCGTCAGCACACAAAAGACGTCCGTGTGTGTCCGTCAGCACACACAGGATGTTCGTGGCTGTCCATCAGTACACATATCAGACCGTTGGTCCTTGGACTCAGCACCTTGACCCTTCCCGTGAACTGTTTGGGTGATTTTGGCCCACGTGGGCTGTCTGGTCAGTACACACAGGACGTCCGTGGGTGTCCGCCACCACACACAGGACGTCCGTGGCTCTCCGTGTGTGTCTGTGTGTGTCCGCCTGTGTCCGTCACCACACACAGGACGTCCGTGGCTGTCCATCAGTACACATATCAGCACGTTGGTCCTTGGACTCATCATGCTGGCCCTTCCCGTGGACTGTTCGGGTGATTTTGGCCCACGTGGGCTATCTGTTCAGTACACACAGGATGTCCGTGGGTGTCCACCAGCACACACAGTACGTTCGTGGCAGTCCGTGTGTGTCCGTCAGCACACACATGACGTCTGTTTCTGTCCATCAGTACACATATCAGCACGCTGGTCGTTGGACTCAGCATGCTGGACCTTCCCTTGGACTGTTTGGGTGATTTTGGCCCACGTGGGCTGTCTGTTCAGTACACAGGATGTCAGTGGGTGTCCGCTAGCACACACAGACGTTCGTGTTTGTGGCAGTCCGTCAACACACACAAGACATTTGTTGTTGTCCGTGTGTGTCCGTGTGTGTCCGTCAGCACACACAGGACGTCCGTGGGTGTCCGTCAGCACACAAAGGACGTTCGTGTGTGTCCGTCAGCACACACAGGACGTCCGTGGCTGTGTGTGTGTGTCCATCAGCACACACATGACGTCCGTGGCTGTCCATCAGTACACATATCAGCACGTTGGTCCTTGGACTCAGCACGCGGGCCCTTCCCGTGGACTCTTTGGGTGATTTTTGCCCCCTAGGCTGTCTGTTCAGTACACACAAGACGTCTGTGGGTGTCCGCCAGCACATACAGGACGTCTATGGCAGTTTCTGGCTGTCCGTCAGCACACACAGGACGTCTCTAGCTGTCCATGTGTGTCTGTTTGTGTCCGTCAGCACACACAGGACGTCCATGGCTGTCCATCCGTACACATATCAGCACGCTGGCCCTTCTCGTGGACTGTTCGGGTGATTTTTGCCCACGTGTGTTGTCTGTTCAGTACACACAGGACGTCTGGGGGTGTCCGTCAGCACACACAGGACGTCCGTGTGTGTCCGTCAGCACACCCAGGACGTTCGTGGCTGTCTGTGTGTGTCCGTATGTGTCCGTCAGCACACACCGGATGTCCGTGGCTGTCCATCAGTACACATATCAGCACGTTGGTCCTTGGACTCAGCACGCTGACCCTTCCTGTGGACTGTTCGGGTGATTTTGGCCCCGTGGGCTGTCTGTTCAGTAACACAGGGACGTCCGTGGGTGTCTGCCAGAAAACACACGGACGTCTGTGGCTCTCCGTGTGTGTTTGTGTGTGTCCGTCTGTGTCCGTCAGCCCACAGCACACACAGACGTCCGTGGCTGTTCATCAGTACACATATCAGCACGTTGGTCCTTGGACTCATCATGCTGGCCCTCCCGTGGACTGTTCGGTGATTTTGGCCCACGTGGGCTGTCTGTTCAGTACACACAGGACGTCCGTGGGTGTCCACCAGCACACACAGGACGTCCGTGGCTGTCCGTGTGTGTCCGTCAGCACTCACAGGACGTCCGAGGCTGTCCATGTGCGTCTGTGGCTGTCCGTCAGCACACACAGGACGTCTGTGGCTGTCCATCAGTACACATATCAGCACGTTGGTCCTTGGACTCAGCACGTTGGCCCTTCCCGTGGACGTTCGGGTGAGTTTTAGCCAACGTGGGCTGTCTGTTCAGTTACTCACAGGACGTCTGTGGGGGTCCGCCAGCACACACATGACGCTCCGTGGCTGTCTGTGTGGTCCGTCTGTGTCCATCAGCACACACATGTTGTCCGTGTCGTCAGCACACACATGACGTCCGTGGCTGTTCATCAGTACACATATCAGCACATTGGTTCTTGGACTCAGCACGCTGGCCCTTCCAGTGGACTGTTTGGGTGATTTTTGGCCGACATGGCTGTCTGTTCAAACACACATGACGTCCGTGGGTGTCCGCCAGCACAACCGGACGTCCGTGGCTGTTCGTCAGCACACACAGGACGTCCGTGGCTGTCTGTGTATGTCGTGTGTGTCCGTCACAACAGGACGTCCACACAGGAGTCTGTTGTGGGTTGCACCACACAGGACGGACGTCGTGTGTGTGTGGTCCGTCAGCACACACAGGACGTCTGTGGCTGTCCGTGTGTGTCTTGTGTGGTCCTCGTTGTCCCCACACACAAAGGACGTCGTGGCTGTCCATCAGTACCATATCACCACGTTTGTCCTTGGACTCAGCACGCTGGCCCTTCCCGTGGACTGTTTGGTGATTTTGGCCCACGTGGGCTGTCTTGTTCAGTACACACAGGGACGTGTGTGAGTGTCCGCCAGCACACACAGGACGTCCGTGGCAGTCTGTGGGTCCGTCAGTACACACAGGACGTCTGTGGCTGTCTGTGTGTCTGTGTGTGTCTTTCAGCATACACAGGACGTCCGTGGCTGTCCATCAGTACACATATCAGCACGCTGGTCCTTGGACTCAGCACACTGGCCCTTCCCGTGGACTGTTCGGGTGATTTTGGCCCACGTGTGTTGTCTGTTCAGTACACACAAGACGTCTGTGGGTGTCGGCCAGCACACACATGACGTCCGTGTGTGTCCGTCAGCACACATAGGACGTCCGTGGCTTTCCGTGTGTGTCCGTGCGTGTCCGTCAGCACACACCCGTCTGTGGCTGTCCATCAGTACTCATATCAGCACGTTGGTCCTTGGACTCAGCACGCTGACCCTTCCCGTGGACTGTTCGGGTGATTTTTGCCCACGTGGGCTGTCTATTCAGTACACACAGGACGTCCGTGGGTGTCCGCCAGCACACGCTGGACGTCTGTGGCTCTCCGTGTGTGTCTGTGTGTGTCCGCCTGTGTCCGTCACCACACACAGGACATCCGTGGCTGTCCAGCAGTACACATATCAGCACGTTGGTCCTTGGACTCATCACGCTGGCCCTTCCCGTGGACTGTTTGGGTGATTTTGGCCCACGTGGGCTGTCTGTTCAGTACACACAGGATGTCCGTGGGTGTCCACCAGCACACACAGTACATTCGTGGCAGTCTGTGGCTGTCCGTCAGCACACACAGGACGTCTGTAGCTGTCCATGTGTGTCTGTGTGTGTCCGTCAGCACACACAGGAAGTCCATGGCTGTCCATCCGTACACATATCAGCACGCTGGCCCTTCTCGTGGACTGTTCGGGTGATTTTTGCCCACGTGTGTTTTCCGTTCAGTACACACAGGACGTCTGTGGGTGTCCGTCAGCACACACAGGACGTCCGTGTGTGTCCGTCAGCACACAAAGGACGTTCGTGGCTGTCTGTGTGTGTCCGTGTGTGTCCGTCAGCACACACTGGATGTCCGTGGCTGTCCATCAGTACACATATCAGCACGTTGGTCCTTGGACTCAGCACGCTGACCCTTCCTGTGGACTGTTCGGGTGATTTTGGCCCACGTGGGCTGTCTTTTCAGTACACACAGGACGTCTGTTGGTGTCCGCCCGCACACACAGGACGTCCGTGGCAGTCTGTGGCTGTCCGTCAGCACACAAAGGACGTCTGTGGCTGTCCGTGTGTGTCTGTGTGTGTCTTTCAGCACACACAGGACGTCCGTGGCTGTCCATCAGTACACATATCAGCACGCTGGTCCTTGGACTCAGCATGCTGGCCCTTCCCGTGGACTATTCGGGTGATTTTGGCCCACGTGTGTTGTCTGTTCAGTACACACAAGATGTCTGTGGGTGTCCGTCAGAACACACAGGACGTCCATGTGTGTCCATCAGCACACACAGGACGTCCGTGGCTGTCCGTGTGTGTCCGTGCGTGTGCATCAGCACACAGCGGACGTCTGTGGCTGTCCATCAGTACTCATATCAGCATGTTGGTCCTTGGACTCAGCACGCTGACCCTTCCCGTGGACTGTTCGGGTGATTTTGCCCACGTGGGCTGTCTGTTCAGTACACACAGGACGTCCATGGGTGTCCGCCAGCACACGCTGGACGTCCGTGGCTCTCCGTGTGTGTCTGTGTGTGTCCGCCTGTGTCCGTCACCACACACAGGACGTCCGTGGCTGTCCATCAGTACACATATCAGCACGTTGGTCCTTGGACTCATCACGCTGGCCCTTCCCGTGGACTGTTCGGGTGATTTTGGCCCACGTGGGCTATCTGTTCAGTACACACAGGATGTCCGTGGGTGTCCACCAGCACACACAGTACGTTCGTGGCAGTCCGTGTGTGTCCGTCAGCACACACATGACGTCTGTTTCTGTCCATCAGTACACATATCAGCACGCTGGTCGTTGGACTCAGCATGCTGGACCTTCCCTTGGACTGTTTGGGTGATTTTGGCCCACGTGGGCTGTCTGTTCAGTACACAGGATGTCAGTGGGTGTCCGCTAGCACACACAGGACGTTCGTGTTTGTGGCAGTCCGTCAACACACACAAGACATTTGTTGTTGTCCGTGTGTGTCCGTGTGTGTCCGTCAGCACACACAGGACGTCCGTGGGTGTCCGTCAGCACACAAAGGACGTTCGTGTGTGTCCGTCAGCACACACAGGACGTCCGTGGCTGTGTGTGTGTGTCCATCAGCACACACATGACGTCCGTGGCTGTCCATCAGTACACATATCAGCACGTTGGTCCTTGGACTCAGCACGCTGGCCCTTCCCGTGGACTCTTTGGGTGATTTTTGCCCCCGTAGGCTGTCTGTTCAGTACACACAAGACGTCTGTGGGTGTCCGCCAGCACATACAGGACGTCTATGGCAGTTTCTGGCTGTCCGTCAGCACACACAGGACGTCTCTAGCTGTCCATGTGTGTCTGTTTGTGTCCGTCAGCACACACAGGACGTCCATGGCTGTCCATCCGTACACATATCAGCACGCTGGCCCTTCTCGTGGACTGTTCGGGTGATTTTTGCCCACGTGTGTTGTCTGTTCAGTACACACAGGACGTCTGGGGGTGTCCGTCAGCACACACAGGACGTCCGTGTGTGTCCGTCAGCACACCCAGGACGTTCGTGGCTGTCTGTGTGTGTCCGTATGTGTCCGTCAGCACACACCGGATGTCCGTGGCTGTCCATCAGTACACATATCAGCACGTTGGTCCTTGGACTCAGCACGCTGACCCTTCCTGTGGACTGTTCGGGTGATTTTGGCCCACGTGGGCTGTCTGTTCAGTACACACAGGACGTCCGTGGGTGTCTGCCAGACACACAGGACGTCTGTGGCTCTCCGTGTGTGTTTGTGTGTGTCCGTCTGTGTCCGTCAGCACACACAGGACGTCCGTGGCTGTTCATCAGTACACATATCAGCACGTTGGTCCTTGGACTCATCATGCTGGCCCTTCCCGTGGACTGTTCGGGTGATTTTGGCCCACGTGGGCTGTCTGTTCAGTACACACAGGACGTCCGTGGGTGTCCACCAGCACACACAGGACGTCCGTGGCTGTCCGTGTGTGTCCGTCAGCACTCACAGGACGTCCGAGGCTGTCCATGTGCGTCTGTGGCTGTCCGTCAGCACACACAGGACGTCTGTGGCTGTCCATCAGTACACATATCAGCACGTTGGTCCTTGGACTCAGCACGTTGGCCCTTCCCGTGGACTGTTCGGGTGATTTTAGCCAACGTGGGCTGTCTGTTCAGTACTCACAGGACGTCTGTGGGTGTCCGCCAGCACACACATGACCTCCGTGGCTGTCTGTGTGTGTCCGTCTGTGTCCATCAGCACACACATGTTGTCCGTGTCCGTCAGCACACACATGACGTCCGTGGCTGTTCATCAGTACACATATCAGCACATTGGTTCTTGGACTCAGCACGCTGGCCCTTCCAGTGGACTGTTTGGGTGATTTTTGGCCGACATGGGCTGTCTGTTCAAAACACACATGACGTCCGTGGGTGTCCGCCAGCACAACCGGACGTCCGTGGCTGTTCGTCAGCACACACAGGACGTCCGTGGCTGTCTGTGTATGTCCGTGTGTGTCCGTCAGCACACACAGGACGTCCGTGGGTGTCCTTTAGCACACACAGGACGTCTGTGTGGGTCCGTCAGCACACACAGGACGTCTGTGGCTGTCCGTGTGTGTCTGTGTGTGTCCGTCAGCACACAAAGGACGTCCGTGGCTGTCCATCAGTACACATATCACCACGTTGGTCCTTGGACTCAGCACGCTGGCCCTTCCCGTGGACTGTTTGGGTGATTTTGGCCCACGTGGGCTGTCTGTTCAGTACACACAGGACGTGTGTGAGTGTCCGCCAGCACACACAGGACGTCCGTGGCAGTCTGTGGCTGTCCGTCAGTACACACAGGACGTCTGTGGCTGTCCGTGTGTGTCTGTGTGTGTCTTTCAGCATACACAGGACGTCCGTGGCTGTCCATCAGTACACATATCAGCACGCTGGTCCTTGGACTCAGCACACTGGCCCTTCCCGTGGACTGTTCGGGTGATTTTGGCCCACGTGTGTTGTCTGTTCAGTACACACAAGACGTCTGTGGGTGTCGGCCAGCACACACATGACGTCCGTGTGTGTCCGTCAGCACACATAGGACGTCCGTGGCTTTCCGTGTGTGTCCGTGCGTGTCCGTCAGCACACACCGTCTGTGGCTGTCCATCAGTACTCATATCAGCACGTTGGTCCTTGGACTCAGCACGCTGACCCTTCCCGTGGACTGTTCGGGTGATTTTTGCCCACGTGGGCTGTCTATTCAGTACACACAGGACGTCCGTGGGTGTCCGCCAGCACACGCTGGACGTCTGTGGCTCTCCGTGTGTGTCTGTGTGTGTCCGCCTGTGTCCGTCACCACACACAGGACATCCGTGGCTGTCCAGCAGTACACATATCAGCACGTTGGTCCTTGGACTCATCACGCTGGCCCTTCCCGTGGACTGTTTGGGTGATTTTGGCCCACGTGGGCTGTCTGTTCAGTACACACAGGATGTCCGTGGGTGTCCACCAGCACACACAGTACATTCGTGGCAGTCTGTGGCTGTCCGTCAGCACACACAGGACGTCTGTAGCTGTCCATGTGTGTCTGTGTGTCCGTCAGCACACACAGGAAGTCCATGGCTGTCCATCCGTACACATATCAGCACGCTGGCCCTTCTCGTGGACTGTTCGGGTGATTTTTGCCCACGTGTGTTTTCCGTTCAGTACACACAGGACGTCTGTGGGTGTCCGTCAGCACACAGGACGTCCGTGTGTGTCCGTCAGCACACAAAGGACGTTCGTGGCTGTCTGTGTGTGTCCGTGTGTGTCCGTCAGCACACACTGGATGTCCGTGGCTGTCCATCAGTACACATATCAGCACGTTGGTCCTTGGACTCAGCACGCTGACCCTTCCTGTGGACTGTTCGGGTGATTTTGGCCCACGTGGGCTGTCGTTTCAGTACACACAGGACGTCTGTTGGTGTCCGCCCGCACACACAGGACGTCCGTGGCAGTCTGTGGCTGTCCGTCAGCACACAAAGGACGTCTGTGGCTGTCCGTGTGTGTCTGTGTGTGTCTTTCAGCACACACAGGACGTCCGTGGCTGTCCATCAGTACACATATCAGCACGCTGGTCCTTGGACTCAGCATGCTGGCCCTTCCCGTGGACTATTCGGGTGATTTTGGCCCACGTGTGTTGTCTGTTCAGTACACACAAGATGTCTGTGGGTGTCCGTCAGAACACACAGGACGTCCATGTGTGTCCATCAGCACACACAGGACGTCCGTGGCTGTCCGTGTGTGTCCGTGCGTGTGCATCAGCACACAGCGGACGTCTGTGGCTGTCCATCAGTACTCATATCAGCATGTTGGTCCTTGGACTCAGCACGCTGACCCTTCCCGTGGACTGTTCGGGTGATTTTTGCCCACGTGGGCTGTCTGTTCAGTACACACAGGACGTCCATGGGTGTCCGCCAGCACACGCTGGACGTCCGTGGCTCTCCGTGTGTGTCTGTGTGTGTCCGCCTGTGTCCGTCACCACACACAGGACGTCCGTGGCTGTCCATCAGTACACATATCAGCACGTTGGTCCTTGGACTCATCACGCTGGCCCTTCCCGTGGACTGTTCGGGTGATTTTGGCCCACGTGGGCTGTCTGTTCAGTACACACAGGATGTCCGTGGGTGTCCACCAGCACACACAGTACGTTCGTGGCAGTCCGTGTGTGTCCGTCAGCACACACAGGACGTCCGTTTCTGTCCATCAGTACACATATCAGCACGCTGGTCGTTGGACTCAGCACGCTGGTCTTTGGACTCAGCACGCTGGTCTTTAGACTCAGCACGCTGGCCCTTCCCATGGACTGTTCGGGTGATTTTGGCCCAAGTGGGCTGTCTGTTCAGTACACACAGGACGTCTGTGTGTGTCTGTAAGCACACACAGGACCTCCGTGTGTGTCCGTCGGCACACACAGGACGTCCGTGGCTGTCCGTCAGCACACACAGAACGTCCGTGGCTGTCCATCAGTACACATATCAGCACGCTGGTCCTTCCCTTGGCTGATTTTGGACAACCATAGTGTTGTGGTTACGAAATCCATGGTTCAACCAGAGTCTCACCAAACCGTCCAAACCGGCCATCTAGGAGGTACCAGCGACCGAGGTTCAGTCCAAGGCGTATATCTCTAAAACCAGAAAGACTTTCAACATGAAACCAATTGTATTGGATTCTACACGGAAGAAGGATTCCAGCCCAATTGGAATCGAGCCAAACTATTCACGGAACAAGAAGTTATGAATTTTACAAGTCAGAGGTTTTCCAGTCCGTCCATCTGCGAGTATCCGACTTTAGAAGGCGATTCCAGCCCAGGGAAAGAGCAGCCTGAATCAAAGCCCATCTTTGGATTCAAGAGGGAACTCTCTGGTTTCCAGAAAGCCCAAGATCAGGAGAAATGGCCACGGAATTATGAAGTTATGATCCAATCTCCAAAACCGGTCAAACCAGTTCTACACTTGCCTCAATTGGAAGCTAACCGGTTCAATCAGTTTCAAACCAGACATTGGAGACCAGGAGATCTATTTATGCATTCAGTAAGTCCATCCAATGGTCCAGAAGAGTCAGACAAGTTCATTCCATGCACCAGCCCACATAGGATCAGGAGGATCCTCATTAACCCCAACTTGCCTTATTTGGAGCTTCTTGCCATCCAGCTCCAACAGGTCTTTTTCCTTCAGATTAGGCACGACCTAAGCACCCTCCAAACCATCAAGAAGGTTCCCAGGAAGTTTAGTTATCCCCTCAAACCGTCCAGATACAAGGAGAACACCATCTACATTCATTTGGCCAAGATTCTCATCATAAAGCCTCCAACGGCTAGTTTTAATGGAGCCATCAATTCCTTTGCTTCCAAGTTTATTATTTCGATTTTTATTTCTTTCCTTATGTCATTTTATGACAGTTAGAGAGTCCTTGGTCGAGCCTATAAAGCTCTAGTCTTTGTTTCATTGTAAATTACCCATCTTTGAAAGTATTATGAATTATTCAGTTTTTCTAGTTTTGTCAAAACTATTGTTCTAAGTCTTTTGAGTGTGTGAGAAACAACTCTGGAGCAACTTGACTTATCAAAGCCTCCTTTCACAGAGCTTTGTGGTGTCCATCATCCCATCTCCATCCATTAATCGATCTTGAGAGTGATACACATCCAGCAAGACCGGTTCCATCTTCATTCATCTCCCATCCATTGATCCTTGTTGAGAGTGATACACATCCAGCAACAAAGATCCCATCTCCATCAATCTATCCCTTTTCTAATTGTTTTTATTCATATTATCATTTTGATTCATATTAATATTTGTTTCTGTTTGCATTATAAAACTCTAAAAACGCATAAAAATCGGTTCTCTTTGTTTTCAGGTTGAAACCTTGGATCCACCATTCTATCCATTCGTGGGTTACCCCCCCTGTGCCTACAAAATTTTGGTATCAGAGCTTAAGCTCCTGACTCAGGTGATATCTATCCTTGCATCTCATACTTGCTTGCATTAGTTTTTCCATTCATAAACCGAAAATCCATAAAAACTGTTTCTTTTTGTTTCAAGTTTTGTTTCTGCATATTTTTGTTCTTGCTGTTCATCATACTTTAAAGCCACGAAAAAGAAAAGAAAAAGTTTTGTTTGATTCATTTAAAAATCAAAAATCCCAAAAGAAAGTGTTTGCATTCATTAGTTTCCATAAAAGAAAATCCCATAAAAATTTATGTTTTGAATTTGATTCCTTTTCATTTGCATTCATAAATTCAAAAGCCAAAAGAAATCATCCTAGTTATTTTTTCATACCATTTCTACTTGTACATTTCGTGATTGCATCAGAAAAGAAAAAGAAAATATTTTTTTAAGCTTTAGTTTATATCATTTGCATATTTAATTGTTGCATTTCATCCAAAGAAAAATTTTTTTTAAAAAATTCAGCATTAGTTTGCTTTCCGTATTTTATTTTCATTTGTGTTAATTGTCATTTATTATTGTTTCATTTCGAGATTTTCATTAAGAAAACCAAAAGAAAAATCATTTTGCATAATTTATTTTATTTCGGTTAAACATTGCATATTTTCTCGGTTTAGTTTTAATTAGCTTGCATTTTGGTTCTTATTCTGATCCGACCATAAATTTCCTATTCTTCACTTGATCTTTGTGATTGCTTGCAGGAAGAAATGAAAGAATTAGCACAAAGCCAAGCCTTATTGGCCTCTCAAAAACAGCTATTGGCTGTTATGAAGGGTGTACAAGATCAGATTTCTCAGCTGGAGAAAAGAAACAAGGCACAAGGCCAACGACCACAGCAAGGAGAAAGAAGATTTGGAGATGCACTAGATGCTGGCTATGTTGAGCCCAAGCCACCAGATCCTTCATGGATCACCAAACACCAAACTTCTTATACTCATGAATACTCAAATTATTCTTATCATGATTATAACTCTGCTGATGATGTTAATATTTATTCTTTTTCAGGAAGCAGTTGGTCAAGTGAGTATCTAACATGGGAAAGAACCATGGATCATTGGTTTACATACTATGGCGTGCCAAAGAAGGATAGGCTAGCTCATGCCATCAAGCAACTTTCAGGAAAAGCTTACTCATGGTGGAAAAGAGTAAATAAGACACATGGTAAAAGTCCAGAAGAGGTTGTAACCAACTGGGAAGATCTTAAAGATGTCATGATCAGGAAATATGTGTCATCACTTCCCTCACCAGAAGTCAGAGAAAGATACCCAAGAAGTTTTTCAAGCCATGGGTATAAAGAGGCAAAGAGAAGAGTACCAAATGAAGGCCCTAGAAGCTTGTTCCATCAAGACCAGATTCGGCCAGACAAGAGGTCCACGGTTTTCTATGATCAATACCAACCTTGTGAGGTCCCAAAGTCCATGGAGAAGAACCTTGTCAGCCAAGACACGTTGGCCAGGTACAAAGAAAAATCAGACAAACCGATTTTTCAAGAGAAGGCCAAGGTAAGTCCTATACTTGATAAATTTGTTTATAAATCATCTCCCACTTGTATGAGTCACTTGTCTTTGTCCAAAGATGTTGAGACAGGTCCTAAGGTCCAGGAAGACACGATCTCCCAATCCTTGTTGAGATCAAAAGTTGTCCATGATTTAAGTCCAAGAGACAAGGAGATTCTAAACCCAAATAAAGAAGAGCCATCAAGCCAAGGTAAGTCTTCTAACTCTGAGAATTTGAAATATCAGACATGTTATAGATGTCATAAGAAAGGACACTATGCTGTAGTTTTTCCTACTAAGCAAGCATTGATAGAAACATCACTAGAAGAGAAAACAGATTTATATTGGAAAAGTGATAGTTTTATTCAATCTGGTTTATTGGTTCCAAATTCTTGTGTAATGCACTTGTCTTTGTCAAAAGGTGATGTAACAGGACTTAAGGAGCAAGAATTCAAAAGAAAGGAATCACCAGGCGTCACCCTTGTGATAGACCAGAAGATGGCTCAAGACACAACGCTGTCCATGTTGCTTAAAGAAACAAAACCGGTCATAAAAGTATCCCACCAAGGTAAGTTTCTAACACCACCTTTGGATACTAGTACTGACGTGTGTGCTCTTGGTACAGGGAGAACAAATGAAAGCTATAAGCTTATTGTACTTCCAAAGAAAGAACCAGACCCTAAGCTCAGCCATGAACCCACTTCTAAGTGGAAACCGAAATCTGAGCAATCCATTGTTCAAGTTCCAAAACCTATGGTAAGATTCCTTTTAGATCAGCATGTTCTTAATATTTCAATGACAGATATAATGCACTTGCTTTTTGTCCAAAATGTTGAGAATTTTTCAGGTTGCAAAGAAGAAAGCTTCAAAGAAATCCCACCAGATTATCTTACATTGCTAGGAGGATCAACTCCAAAGATGATCAGAAACGTGGCCACCAAAAATTTGATGGACCATCCACTCCAGAAGATAAGAAATGACCATGTCCAGAGCAGAGGCGTGATCCATTCCTATTTTCTCAAAGGAGAACCACCTGATACAAAATCCATTCCCAAACCGAAACAGTTCCAAAGTAAGGTTTTAGAATCTCAAAAGAGGATGAAAGCTGACTTGCTCTATCTTGGTGCAGGTTACATAGTTTCGAGGTCGAAACCTTGTCAAGAGGGAGGGGATGTTGTGGTCACGAAATCCATGGTTCAACCAGAGTCTCACCAAACCGTCCAAACCGGCCATCTAGGAGGTACCAGCGACTGAGGTTCAGTCCAAGGCGTATATCTCTACAACCAGAATGACTTTCAACATGAAACCAATTGTATTGGATTCTACACGCAAGAAGGAGTTCAGCCCAATTGGAATCGAGCCAAACTATTCACGGAACAAGAAGTTATGAATTTTACAAGTCAAAGGTTTTCCAGTCCGTCCATCTGCGAGTATCCGACTTTAGAAGGCGATTCCAGCCCAAGGAAAGAGCATCCTGAACCAAAGCCCATCATAGGATTCAAGAGGGATCTCTCAGGTTTCCAGAAAGCTCAAGATCAGGAGAAATGGCCCCGGAATTATGAAGTTATGATCCAATCTCCAAAACCGGTCAAACCAGTTCTACACTTGCCTCAATTGGAAGCTAACCGGTTCAATCAGTTTCAAACCAGACATTGGCGACCAGGAGATCTATTTATGCATTCATGAAGTCCATCCAATGGTCCAGAAGAGTCAGACAAGTTCATTCCATGCACCAGCCCACATAGGATCAGGAGGATCCTCATTAACCCCAACTTGCCTTATTTGGAGCTTCTTGCCATCCAGCTCCAACAGCTCTTTTTCCTTCAGATTAGGCACGACCTCAGCACCCTCCAAACCATCAAGAAGGTTCCCAGGAAGTTTAGTTATCCCCTCAAACCGTCCAGATACAAGGAGAACACCATGTACATTCATTTGGCCAAGATTCTCATCATAAAGCCTCCAACGGCTAGTTTTCATGGAGCCATCAATTCCTTTGCTTCCAAGTTTATTATTTCGATTTTTATTTCTTTCCTTATTTCATTTTATGACTGTTAGAGAGTCCTTGGTCGAGCCTATAAAGCTCTAGTCTTTGTTTCATTGTAAATTACCCATCTTTGAAAGTATTATGAATTATTCAGTTTTTCTAGTTTTGTCAAAACTATTGTTCTAAGTCTTTTGAGTGTGTGAGAAACAACTCTGGAGCAACTTGACTTATCAAAGCCTCCTTTCACAGAGCTTTGTGGCGTCCATCATCCCATCTCCATCCATTAATCGATCTTGAGAGTGATACACATCCAGCAAGACCGGTTCCATCTTCATTCATCTCCCATCCATTGATCCTTGTTGAGAGTGATACACATCCAGAAACAAAAATCCCATCTCCATCAATCTATCCCTTTTCTAATTGTTTTTATTCATATTATCATTTTGATTCATATTAATATTTGTTTCTGTTTGCATTATAAAACTCTAAAAATGCATAAAAATCGGTTCTCTTTGTTTTCAGGTTGAAACCTTGGATCCACTATTCTATCCATTCGTGGGTTACCCCCCCCCCCCCCCCCCCCCTGTGCCTACAACACATAGACTGTCTGTGGACTGCCGATCAGTACATATATCAGCACGCTGACCACACATATCAGCATGCTCGTCCTTCCCATGGACTGTTCGTGTACTGATTTTGGACAACTGATGCACCTTGTCAGTACACATATCAGCACGCTGGCCCTTTCCGTGAACTGTTCGTGTACTGATCTGGACATGAGCTCGAGTTTTGATGGACTGGACTATCCAAGTCAGTCTGATTGATGCTAGCCCGACTTCTAATGAACTGATTGTCCAAGTGTACTTATGCTGGCTTGACTTTTCATAATCCCATCAAGTGTTTGTTATAAATCATGAGTGGATTGCTATTAACCAAGACAAGAAGAGAAGGCCCATCAGGCCACGACCAGGCCCAGCCGTGGCCGCATCCGGAGGAGAGAGAGTCGGCCACTCTTTGGCCGATAGGATTATGATGTTTTCTATTTATCTTCATCTTTATCTTTAGTAGTTTTCCTATTTCCTCTTGGATTAGGTTTTGTACTTTTTCCATTTATCTCTTCCATAAAACTCCTATATAAAGGGAACATATTATTCAGAAATAAGAGACACGATTTCCCTATTCTTTTACAACACGTTATCAGCACGATAGCCTCTAAAACCCTGAGACAAAATAGAAACCTAAAAGCGTAAAACCGGCAACTCCTCTTAAACCCTAGACATGTTCTTCGTCCGTTCTAAAAACCTAGACGTCTGTGGGTGTCTGTCAGCACACACAGGACGTCCGTGTGTGTCCGTCAGCACACACAGGACGTTCGTGGCTGTCTGTGTGTGTCCGTGTGTGTCCGTCAGCACACACCGGACGTCCGTGGCTGTCCATCAGTACACATATCAGCACGTTGGTCCTTGGACTCAGCACGCTGACCCTTCCCGTGGACTGTTCGGGTGATTTTGGCGCACGTGGGCTGTCTGTTCAGTACACACAGGTAGTCCGTGGGTGTCCGCCAGCACACACAAGGCGTTCGTGGCTCTCCGTGTGTGTCTGTGTGTGTCCGTCTGTTTCCGTCAGCACACACAGGACGTCCATAGCTGTCCATCAGTACACATATCAGCACGTTGGTCCTTAGACTCATCACGCTGGCCCTTCCCGTGGACTGTTCGGGTGATTTTGGCCCACGTGGGCTGTCTGTTCAGTACACACAGGATGTCCGTGGGTGTCCACCAGCACACATTGGACGTCCGTTTCTGTCCATCAGTACACATATCAGCACGCTGGTTGTTGGACTCATCACGCTGGTCGTTGGACTCATCACGCTGGTCTTTGGACTCAGCACGCTGGCCCTTGCCAAGGACTGTTCGGGTGATTTTGGCCCACGTGGGCTGTCTGTTCAGTACACACAGGACGTCCGTGTGTGTCTGTAGGCACACACAGGACGTCCGTGTGTGTCCGTTGGCACACACAGGACGTTCGTGGCTGTCCGTCAGCACACACAGAACGTCTGTGGCTGTCCATCAGTACACATATCAGAACGCTGGTCCTTCCCTTGGCTGATTTTCGACAACCATAGACTGTACGTGGACTGTCGATCAGTACATATATCAGCACGCTGACCACACATATCAGCATGCTCGCCCTTCCCATGGACTGTTCGTGTACTGATTTTGGACAACTGATGCACCTTGTCAGTACACATATCAGCACGCTGGCCATTTCCGTGAACTGTTCGTGTACTGATCTGGACATGAGCTCGAGTTTTGATGGACTGGACTATCCAAGTCAGTCTGATTGATGCTAGCCCGAGTTCTAATGAACTGATAGTCCAAGTGTACTTATGCTGGCTCGACTTTTCATAATCCCACCTAGTGTTTGTTATAAATCATGAGTGGATTGCTATTAACCAAGACAAGAAGAGAAGGCCCATCAGGCCACGACCAGGCCCAGACGTGGCCGCGTCCGGAGGAGAGAGAGTCGGCCACTCTTTGGCCGACTATAGGATTATGATGTTTTCCTTTTATCTTCATCTTTATCTTTAGTAGTTTTCCTATTTCTTCTTGGATTAGGTTTTGTACCTTTTCCATTTATCTCTTCCATAAAACCCCTATATAAAGGGAACATATTATTCAGAAATAAGAGACACGATTTCCCTATTCTTTTACAACACGTTATCAGCACGATAGCCTCTAAAACCCTGAGACAAAATAGAAACCTAAAAGCTTAAAACCGGCGACTCCTCTTAAACCCTAGACACGTTCTTCATCCGTTCTAAAAACCTAGACATCCATGGGTGTCTGTCAACACACACAGGACGTCTGTGTGTGTCCGTCAGCACACACAGGACGTCCGTGTCTGTCTGTGTGTGTCCGTGTGTGTCCGTCAGCACACACCGGACGTCCGTGGCTGTCCATCAGTACACATATCAGCACGTTGGTCCTTGGACTCAGCACGCTGACCCTTCCCGTGGACTGTTCGGGTGATTTTGGCCTACGTGGGCTGTCTGTTCAGTACACACAGGAAGTCCGTGGTTGTCCGCCAGCACACACAGGGCGTCTGTGGCTCTCTGTGTGTGTCCGTCTGTGTCCGTCAGCACACACAGGACGTCCGTGGCTGTCCATCAGTACACATATCAGCACGTTGGTCCTTGGACTCATCACGCTGGCCCTTCCCGTGGACTGTTCGGGTGATTTTGACCCACGTAGGCTGTCTGTTCAGTACACACAGGATGTCCGTGGGTGTCCACCAGCACACACAGTACGTCCGTGTGTGTCCGTCAGCACACACAGGACGTCTGTTGCTGTCCATCAGTACACGTATCAGCACGCTGGTCCTTGGACTCAGCACGCTGGCCCTTCCCGTGGACTGTTCGGGTGATTTTGGCCCATGTGGCCTGTCTGTTCAGTACACACAGGACGTCCGTGTGTGTCTGTCAGCACACACAGGACGTCCGTGTGTGTCCGTCGGCACACAGACGACGTCCGTGGCTGTCCGTCAGCACACACAGAACGTCCGTGGCTGTCCATCAGTACACATATCAGCACGCTGGTCCTTCCCTTGGCTGATTTTGGACAACCATAGACTGTCCGTGGACTGCCGATCAGTACATATATCAGCACGCTGACCACACATATCAGCATGCTCGTCCTTCCCATGGACTGTTCGTGTACTGATTTTGGACAACTGATGCACCTTCTCAGTACACATATCAGCACGCTGGCCCTTTCCGTGAACTGTTCGTGTACTGATCTGGACATGAGCTCGAGTTTTGATGGACTGGACTGTCCAAGTCAGTCTGATTGATGCTAGCCCGAGTTCTAATGAACTGATAGTCCAAGTGTACTTATGCTGGCTCGACTTTTCATAATCCCACCTAGTGTTTGTTATAAATCATGAGTGGATTGCTATTAACCAAGACAAGAAGAGAAGGCCCATCAGGCCACGACCAGGCCCAGACGTGGCCGCGTCCGGAGGAGAGAGAGTCGGCCACTCTTTGGCCGACTATAGGATTATGATGTTTTCCTTTTATCTTCATCTTTATCTTTAGTAGTTTTCCTATTTCTTCTTGGATTAGGTTTTGTACTTTTTCCATTTATCTCTTCCATAAAACCCCTATATAAAGGGAACATATTATTCAGAAATAAGAGACACGATTTCCCTATTCTTTTACAACACGTTATCAGCACGATAGCCTCTAAAACCCTGAGACAAAATAGAAACCTAAAAGCTTAAAACCGGCGACTCCTCTTAAACCCTAGACACGTTCTTCATCCGTTCTAAAAACCTAGACATCCGTGGGTGTCTGTCAGCACACACAGGACGTCCGTGTGTGTCCGTCAGCACACACATGACGTCCGTGGCTGTCTGTGTGTGTCCGTGTGTGTCCGTCAGCACACACCGGACGTCCTTGGTTGTCCATCAGTACACATATCAGCACATTGGTCCTTGGACTCAGCACGCTGACCCTTCCCGTGGACTGTTCGGGTGATTTTGGCCTACGTGGGCTGTCTGTTCAGTACACACAGGAAGTCCGTGGTTGTCCGCCAGCACACACAGGGCGTCTGTGGCTCTCTGTGTGTGTCTGTGTGTGTCCGTCTGTGTCCGTCAGCAAAACAGGACGTCCGTGGCTGTCTATCAGTACACATATCAGCACATTGGTCCTTGGACTCATCACGCTGGCCCTTCCCGTGGACTGTTCGGGTGATTTTGACCCACATGGGCTGTCTGTTCAGTACACACAGGATGTCCGTGGGTGTCCACCAGCACACACAGTACGTCCGTGTGTGTCCGTCAGCACACACAGGACGTCCGTTGCTGTCCATCAGTACACGTATCAGCACGCTGGTCCTTGGACTCAGCACGCTGGCCCTTCCCGTGGACTGTTCGGGTGATTTTGGCCCATGTGGCCTGTCTGTTCAGTACACACAGGACGTCCGTGTGTGTCTGTCAGCACACACAGGACGTCCGTGTGTGTCCGTCGGCACACAGACGACGTCCGTGGCTGTCCGTCAGCACACACAGAACGTCCGTGGCTGTCCATCAGTACACATATCAGCACGCTGGTCCTTCCCTTGGCTGATTTTGGACAACCATAGACTGTCCGTGGACTGCCGATCAGTACATATATCAGCACGCTGACCACACATATCAGCATGCTCGTCCTTCCCATGGACTGTTCGTGTACTGATTTTGGACAACTGATGCACCTTCTCAGTACACATATCAGCACGCTGGCCCTTTCCGTGAACTGTTCGTGTACTGATCTGGGCATGAGCTCGAGTTTTGATGGACTGGACTGTCCAAGTCAGTCTGATTGATGCTAGCCCGAGTTCTTATGAACTGATAGTCCAAGTGTACTTATGCTGGCTCGACTTTTCATAATCCCACCTAGTGTTTGTTATAAATCATGAGTGGATTGCTATTAACCAAGACAAGAAGAGAAGGCCCATCAGGCCACGACCAGGCCCAGCCGTGGCCGCGTCCGGAGGAGAGAGAGTCGGCGACTCTTTGGCCGACTATAGGATTATGATGTTTTCCTTTTATCTTCATCTTTATCTTTAGTAGTTTTCCTATTTCTTCTTGGATTAGGTTTTGTACTTTTTCCATTTATCTCTTCCATAAAACCCCTATATAAAGGGAACATATTATTCAGAAATAAGAGACACGATTTCCCTATTCTTTTACAACACGTTATCAGCACGATAGCCTCTAAAACCCTGAGACAAAATAGAAACCTAAAAGCTTAAAACCGGCGACTCCTCTTAAACCCTAGACACGTTCTTCATCCGTTCTAAAAACCTAGACATCCGTGGGTGTCTGTCAGCACACACAGGACGTCCGTGTGTGTCCGTCAGCACACACATGACGTCCGTGGCTGTCTGTGTGTGTCCGTGTGTGTCCGTCAGCACACACAGGACGTCCTTGGCTGTCCATCAGTACACATATCAGCACATTGGTCCTTGGACTCAGCACGCTGACCCTTCCCGTGGACTGTTCGGGTGATTTTGGCCTACGTGGGCTGTCTGTTCAGTACACACAGGAAGTCCGTGGTTGTCCGCCAGCACACACAGGGCGTCTGTGGCTCTCTGTGTGTGTCTGTGTGTGTCCGTCTGTGTCCGTCAGCAAAACAGGACGTCCGTGGCTGTCTATCAGTACACATATCAGCACATTGGTCCTTGGACTCATCACGCTGGCCCTTCCCGTGGACTGTTCGGGTGATTTTGACCCACGTGGGCTGTCTGTTCAGTACACACAGGATGTCCGTGGGTGTCCACCAGCACACACAGTACGTCCGTGTGTGTCCGTCAGCACACACAGGACGTCCGTTGCTGTCCATCAGTACACGTATCAGCACGCTGGTCCTTGGACTCAGCACGCTGGCCCTTCCCGTGGACTGTTCGGGTGATTTTGGCCCACGTGGCCTGTCTGTTCAGTACACACAGGACGTCCGTGTGTGTCTGTCAGCACACACAGGACGGCCGTGTGTGTCCGTCGGCACACAGAGGACGTCCGTGGCTGTCCGTCAGCACACACAGAACGTCCGTGGCTGTCCATCAGTACACATATCAGCACGCTGGTCCTTCCCTTGGCTGATTTTGGACAACCATAGACTGTCCGTGGACTGCCGATCAGTACATATATCAGCAAGCTGACCACACATATCAGCATGCTCGTCCTTCCCATGGACTGTTCGTGTACTGATTTTGGACAACTGATGCACCTTCTCAGTACACATATCAGCACGCTGGCCCTTTCTGTGAACTGTTCGTGTACTGATCTGGACATGAGCTCGAGTTTTGATGGACTGGACTGTCCAAGTCAGTCTGATTGATGCTAGCCCGAGTTCTAATGAACTGATGGTCCAAGTGTACTTATGCTGGCTCGACTTTTCATAATCCCACCAAGTGTTTGTTATAAATCATGAGTGGATTGCTATTAACCAAGACAAGAAGAGAAGGCCCATCAGGCCACGACCAGGCCCAACTGTGGCCGCGTCCGGAGGAGAGAGAGTCGGCCACTCTTTGGCCGACTATAGGATTATGATGTTTTCCTTTTATCTTCATCTTTATCTTTAGTAGTTTTCCTATTTCCTCTTGGATTAGGTTTTGTACTTTTTCCATTTATCTCTTCCATAAAACCCCTATATAAAGGGAACATATTATTCAGAAATAAGAGACACTATTTCCCTATTCTTTTACAATACGTTATCAGCACGATAGCCTCTAAAACCCTGAGACAAAATAGAAACCTAAAAGCCTAAAACCGGTGACTCCTCTTAAACCCTAGACACGTTCTTCGTCCGTTCTAAAAACCTAGACGTCCTCAACTCTCGAACGTCCTCAGCTGAGTACGCGTCCTCAGCTCGCATCCGAGAAAACATGCGTCCGTCCTCAGCTCCCGTCCGAGACACCTCGCACCCGAGGCAAGCTCGCGTCCGTCCTCAGCTCGCATCCGACCCCATTCGCGACCCGATAGGAGACAGCAAGCGTCCGTCCGTCTCAGCTCGAAGTTTCATCCATTCTTTGGTGGTCCGGTTCTAAACCCCTACAAACAAAGGTATACCGTGATCTGAGAACCTAGATAGAAAAAAACCCTAATCCATTATTATGGAAACATTGTTCTTGATGAAACCCTAGAAACTACATAATTAAAATCTACAAATCTCATAACTAGTAACAAGAATTGATTCCATTAAAAACATGTTTGATTGTTTAAATTGTTTCTGATCTGAATTTGAGGAACCCTAATATTGGAATCGAAAACCCTAAACCTAAAGCATAAATCCGATTTTAATTTTGTTCTTGCTTGATTGATTGATTTGATAAATCTGAAGTTTAGGATTGTTAGATTGATTGAAATAATCTGATCTAGAATTTAAATCCTAAAGGCCTTGAAACCTTAATCTAAGATTGCTAGAGTTTAAATCAAAACCCTAGTTTTATAAAAGTATAGACGAATTGATTAAGGTTATTTACATGAATCTGAATATGAAATTGCATTCGTATTGTTTTAAGATATCGACCAGCATGTAGATCACACAAACTTAAGATTGTTTGCATTAGTAGACCTACATGGCCGGGTGGCCTTATGTTTGATAGCACCGTGGTCGATTAGAATTGATTGATTTTCATGAATGCATAAGACTTGTTGTGGCCGATCTTGTTGATTATCTTGCGGCCACATGATCACATTGTAAACCTAAAATTTCGAATGATAATGTGATTCAGATGTCGAAAATAGCAAACAGAGACTATGCAGCCCTTAATCTCTCTGGAGATAACTACTTGCAGCGGGCGCTAGATACAAAGATCAGCTTAAGGTCAAAGGGACTTGGTGATACTATCACCAAGGACAACAATGAGAATGATAAGAATAGATACAGGGCTATAAGTTTTATACGCCATCATCTCATTGAAGGTCTAAGAGATCAGTACATGACAATAGAAAATCCACTAGAACTTTGGAATGCTTTACAGCATAGATATGATCACCAGAAAACGGTGTTACTCCCAAAGGCTAGAGATGACTGGAAGAATCTCAGATTCTTAGATTTTAAGTCAGTGGATGAGTACAATTCAGCCTTGTTTAAGACAGTCTCGATGCTAAGGCTTTGTGGTGAAGAAGTAACCGAGGAAGAGTTACTTGAGAAGACCTACACTACGTTCCATACATCGAACGTCATACTGCAACAGCAGTACAGAGTGAAAGGCTTCGCCACATACACTGATCTGATCTCGTGCCTACTACTGGCCGAGGTAAACAATGAGCTACTGATCAAGAACAGTGAAGCTATACCTGTTGGAACAGCAGCATTGCTAGAAGCCCATGAGGTTGAAAAGAAAGATCCCAACGAGTGTACGCCCAAGATAATAAGAGATCACACGGCAAAAGGCCGAGGTGGATACAAGAGGTGTGGCCATGATAACTACTCGAACGGCCGAGAAAACTACTCAACCGACCGGAAAGGAAACCACAATAAATGTGGTCGTGGTTCCAACTATGGCCGTGGCCGAGGCAGTTATGGCCGAGGTCGAGGCGGCATATCCAAACCGTCTTACTCGACCAAATCCGTTTGTCACAGATGTGGGATGGACAACCATTGGCCAAGAATTGTAGAACCCCTAAGCACTTATGTGAACTCTATCAAGAGAGTCTCGAGAACAAGAACCTGGAGGCTCACATGGTTCATGATTCCGGACATGATGCTGATGATGATTCCGACTTTGCTAATGATGACCTAATGGATTTTGAGACTTCTGATTGTCTCAAAGGATAAATTTCGAATCACTTGTCTTATTGCTTTATGATTGCTTTGGTGTTTTTATTTTTATTGTTGTTTGGTGTTCTAAAATTTTATAATAAGAAAGTTTTAAAGTTTTATAAAGTCTCTGAGATTAGAAATCTTATTACTTATAGAATGAAAGATGAAATAAGTATACTCGTGGTGGATAGTGGCACAAATCACACAATACTTAGAGACAAAAGATACTTCCTGAATCTCAAAATACAAAGTGCAAATGTACACACCATTACGGGTGTAGCCAGCTTGATTGAAGGTCACGGCCAGGCTTATGTATTGATGCCTAAGGGCACTCATCTAGAGATCAAAACCGCCTTGTATTTCCCAAGCTCTAGAAGAAGCTTATTGGGTTTCAAAGACATAAGGTTGAATGGTTTCCATCTTGAAACATGGGAAGAAGAAAATAAAGAATTCCTTAACATAATTTCGATCACCAAAGGCAATAAGAAGATCCTAGAGACCATACCTGCAATGTCTACTGGTCTATACTACGCAGAGATCAGTATGATCGAGGCTAATGCCTGAGAAATTTTCACTCTATGGCATAACCGGCTTGGCCAGCCCGGTACTAATATGATGCGAAAGTTGATGATGAATTCACAAGGGCACACATTCAAAGGAGTTGTCCCATACAATCTCACATGTGCAGCATGTGCACAAGGGAAACTCATAACAAGGCCATCACCAGCCAAAGTTAATAAAGAGATTATAAACTTTCTGGAAAGGATTCAGGGAGACATATGTGGACCAATACACCCACCTAGTGGGACGTTTAGATATTTCATGGTCCTGATTGATGCATCGACCAGATGGTCGCATGTTTGTCTACTATCCACACGAAACTTGGCTTTTGCACGCCTGCTTGCTCAGATAATAAGACTGAGAGCACACTTTCCAGATTTCCCTCTAAAGACTATACGTCTAGACAATGCTGGTGAGTTCACGTCCCAGGCGTTTAATGAGTACTGTATGTCCATGGGGGTAAGTGTAGAACACTCCGTGGCACATGTACATACACAGAACGGCTTGGCCAAATCTTTCATTAAACGTATCCAGCTGATAGCCAGACCATTACTAATGAAGTCTAGACTCCCGGTATCAGCGTGGGGACATGCGGTTTTACATGCAGCAGAACTGATTCGCATCAGGTCATCTAGTGAGCATAGATATTCACCATCCCAGTTACTTACGGGTCATGAGCCAGACGGTCCCACATAAAAACTTTTGGAAGTGCCGTTCCAATTGCTCCACCACAGAGAACTAAGATGGGACCACAGAGGAGGATGGGAATATATGTTTGATATGACTCCCCAACTATTATAAAGTATCTTGAGCCAACAACCGGTGATTTTTTTAAGGCCAAATACGCAGACTCACGATTTGTTGAGTCCACATATCCGACCTTAGTGGGAGATAATAGCCGGTTGATTAAAGAAATAGAATGGTCTCGACCATCAATATCTTGGCAAGAACTCGGACTAAAGAGTGTGATATGGAAGTCCAAAAGATTATATATCTTCAAAAGCTAGCTAATCAACTGCCAGATACATTTGCTGAACCAAATAGAGTGACAAAGTCATATATCCCGGCTTGTTATGCACCCATAAGAATAGATGTCCAGAAGGGACAATGTCAAGTGGCTACAGAGTCTAAACAACGTTTGAAACATGGTAGACCAATTGGTTCTAAAGACAAACAGCCTTGGAAATCCAAGAGAGGTGCTGGATCCGAGAGGATCAAGGAAACCGTCCAGGACATTGATGGACCGGCCGAGCCGACCAGAACGGTCGAGCCGAGTGGGCCGGCCACACCAAATGATCCGGCCGTTCCGCATAGTGAGGTTCGGGATGCTGGACTTCATGGGACGCCAGGGCCGGACAATCAAGAGATCTCTATAAACTATATGATGTCTGGAACACAATGGAACAGAAAAGGACGTCGATGATATATTTGAATACAAGGTAGCATTTGAGATCATGGATATAGATGAGGATCTAGAACCCATGTCCATACAAGAATGCATGTAGAGATCAGATTGGATCAAATGGAAAGAAGCTATAAACGTGGAGTTAGAATCATTGAGAAAGAGAGGCGTTTTTGGCCCTATAATCCGAACACCAAGTGATGAGATACAAATGGGTCTTTGTGAGAAATGGGCCACAAAACCAGTGGGATACAAGTGATGAGGTACAAATGGGACACCAAACCAGTGGGATACAAATGGGTCTTTGTGAGAAAGAGAAATGAGAAAGGAGAAGTAGTGAGATACAAAGCACGGCTTGTAGCGCAAGGATTCTCACAGAGACCAGGAATAGATTATGAGGAGACATACTCCCTTGTGGTGGATGCAACTACATTGAGATACCTAATCAGTCTGGCCGTAAAAGAGAAAATTCATTTACGCCTAATGGATGTAGTGGCTGCATATTTATATGGTCCACTGGATAATGAAATTCATATGAGAGTTCCAGAGGGTATTGAACTCAAAGATAAGAAAGGTTCTCGAGAACAGCATTGTATTAAGCTGAATAAAGCCTTATATGGTTTGAAACAATCAGGTAGAATGTGGTACAACAGATTATCAGAGTACCTACTGAAAGAGGGTTATAAGAACGATCCAATAAGTCCATGTATCTTTATAAATAAATTCGACAGCAAGGGCTTTGTGATAATGTCGGTTTATGTGGACGACCTGAATATGATAGGAACCTCTGGAGAGATTTCCCAAACAGTCGAATGTCTAAAGAAAGAATTCGAGATGAAAGACTTAGGGAAAACTAAGTTCTGTTTGGGACTGCAATTTGAGTATGTAGAGAAAGGAATCCTTGTGCATCAAAAGACTTATACATAAAAGATACTCAAGCAGTTTAATATGGACCAGGCTCATCCCTTGTCGTGTCCTATAGTCGTGAGGTCCTTAGACCTAGAGAAGGATCCATTCAGACCTAAGAAGCCGGACGAGGAGACACTTGGGCCGGAAGTGCCTTACTTAAGTGTCATTGGAGCCTTAATGTATTTAGCTAGTCATACTAGACCGGGCATCAGCTTTGCCATGAGCTTACTGTCTAAATTCAGTTCATGTCAGACTCTTAGGCACTGGAACGGAATAAAAAATCTGTTCAGATATCTGCAAGGAACAAATGATCTCGGTTTGTTCTATACCGGCCGGCCAGGAGAGAGTTTGGCCGGATATGCAGACGCTGGGTACTTATCTGACCCACATAATGCTAGATCTCAGACAGGGTATGTGTTTGTACACAGTGGGGCTGCAGTATGTTGGCGGTCTGCGAAACAGACCTTAGTGGCCACATCCTCTAATCATGTCGAGATCATAGCCATGTATGAAGCAAGCCGAGAGCTTGTTTGGTTGAGGAACATGACCGGCCACATCCTGAAAGAGAGTGGTCTGGCCGTGGGAAAGGAAAAGGAAGAGCCAACGATCATCTATGAGGACAATGCAGCTTGCATAGCTCAGCTCAAAGATGGATACATCAAGGGAGATAGAACAAAGCACATCCTGCCCAAGTTCTTCTTCACCCACGACCTGCAGAAGGCAAAGGAAGTTCAAGTGGTTCAAGTTCG
>NW_022611026.1:45000-56591 GCF_000309985.2 Brassica rapa
CCGATCACAAACACAACAGTCACATGGTCGGAAAACATCATCTCCGGGAATTAGGCTTCTCCCAATCTAACCCGGGCCGCATCGTCATGCAGCGCTTGTCCATGGGCACGACCCACTTCACGTGACAAGCCATGGAGAGTAGGTCACTCCACCACTAGAGAATTGGGTATCGCCCAATCAAACTCCATGGTCTCGAACACCTTCGGAGAATTAGGCTTTCCCTAATCTAACCCCGAGATGGCCCATGCTTTTGTCTAGATGCCACACAAACAAGCAACAAGCGTGAGGGAGCTCCACCTCTAACCTCCACGCACATCGAGACTCAAAGCATAACAATCACTCGCCCTAGTCTAGACAAACACACACACACACAAACACTACTTAGCATGAGGGAGCTTAACTTCAAACCTCAATGCACCTAAGTCTAGACTAAAACTAATAACTAAGCGAGTGACAACTAAACAAATAAACAATCAATCACACAACATGTATGCGAGCAGCACACACTTTCCCCGAGGCCCTGCAGAAAATCGATTAACTATGCCCCGAGTCTCCGTTTAAGACCTGTTGGTCAAGCTCGAACCTGCATACAAAACACACACACAAGAAACACACAGGAAACCCACCTTGGCTACTGCCTACAAAGACTATCCAGCACCCCTAGTTATCTCCCCAAAAACGCCAACTAAAAACTACCCGAAAACACTCTTTTTTCTCGGTTTCTCTCTCTAACTCACCACTCTCTCTCTAAGGTAAGCTCTCACGGTTTTGTATGAGAAAAATGAAAGGGAGGGGTCTGGTATTTATAGAAATGTAGGACTGAGGCTGGGCTGGAAAAATGGCACACATGCATGAGGAAAAATGGACACATGTCCCACTACGAAATTTCTGCGGCAAGTAACCTTGCTTCTGGAAGGTTTTTACCTTTCTCCCCAAGTTTTCCCGTTGCTTGGTCGCCAAGTCTCATCTTCTAAAAGCTTCGTAACTTGGTCGCCAAGTCTTCTTCCAGCCAATGAGAGTTTGCCACGCGTATCGCTCCGTCACTCCTCCGAATCCAATCGGTTGTCGCCAATGCATCGCGTCTTCACTTTCTTCGTCATGTCAACAACTTCTAAACCTCTTCTTCAAATGAGAAAACTCATTCCTTGATTTACTTAGAAAATGCTTCTCCTTCTTCGGTTTCAAAACGTCGATCTCCTCTTGCTCGGTTTTTATCGATTTTCTCATACCGGCAGAAAACTGTCTTTCGACCATGACCGTTCCTCGTTTCGACCACGACTAAGGTCAAGGTCTTTGACTTTTCTACTTATGAGCAGGGTCATTACATTCTCCCCCACTCATTAGAATTCGTCCCCAAATTCTAAGGTGCTGATGACGTCGCCGCTTCATCTTCGAAGAACTTTGTATAGTTCTGACGAAATCTGTCTTCATCTTCCCATGTTATCACCAAGCGGTTTTGTCTTCCCCAAAAGACTTGGATTTGAGGAATCTCCCTATTCTTCACCTTCTTCAAACGTCGTTCCCCGATGCGTATCGGCCCTTCTGGATATGTGAGATTTGTCCTCAGCTCTGGGATTCTCTCAGGCTCGATAGAATCATGATCTCGAATGTGCCTTCTCAGCATAGACACATGAAATACAGGGTGTAAATTCATGTCTTCTGGCAGCTCTAGACTGTAAGCTACTTCTCCTACTCTTCCAATGATCCGGTATGGACCAATGAAACGAACTGCTAACTTCCCGACTTTGCCGAAACGATCCTTTCCTTTCTGAGCTGATACCTTGAGATAGACCATATCTCCAACTGCAAATACTACTTCTCGCCTTCTTTGATCCGCGTACTTCTTCTGTCGATCCTGTGCCTTCTTCATGTTTGCTCGGATGACTTGCAGCTTCTCCAATGTTTCTTCAATGACTCCTGGTCCGAATAATCTTCGTTCTCGAACTTCCATCCAACATAGAGGTGTTCGACAGGGTCTTCCGTACAATGCCTCGTATGGTGACATTGCAATGCTGGCATGGAAACTATTGTTGTAGGAAAATTCTATCAAAGGTAGATAGTTCTCCCACGTACCTGACCAATCGAGAATACACAAACGTAGCATATCCTCTATTGTCCGGATGGTCCTCTCCGTCTGCCCGACCGTTTCTGGGTGAAATGAAGTGCTGATGTGCAACTCCGTACCCAACGCTCCTTGCAATGCTCTCCAGAATGCTGCTGTAAATCTTGGATCTCGATCTGAGACAATGTTTGCTGGTACTCCGTGTAGCTTCACAATCTGATTGATGTAAAGTTCCGCCAATGTCTCTGTCTTGTCTGTGTCTCTGATTGCTAACAAATGTTCTACCTTTGTCAGCCGATCCATGATAACCCAAATTGCATTGTTTGATCTTCCTCTGGCCACTGGTAATCCTGTGATTAGATCCATGAGAGAGAGGCGGCGCAAGAGAGGAGGGGAGAGAGCTCGACGGCTAGGGTTTCTGGTCTCCGGGAATTCTCTGCAGAGCTTCACTTCAGTTTTTGAGTGGGGCAAAAAGGGAGGCTGCATCTTATTTATATAGGAAAGAGGAAGGGAAAACCCTAGGTCTTTGCCAAATGGGCCGTAGAGAAGCCCATATTCCTAAAGAAATTTATGGGCCAGGAACCGGGCCGTTACAGAGTGGCTCAAGAATGATCTCATGACCTTGGACTTCTCTTGGAGTAGTCTCAGCAACGCTGGTACATTCAGTCGTGGCCTCACTTTCTTGCGGTTCACTCTTTTGAGTTGTAAAACTTTGGCTTGTATTCTGCCTCCATTTGTTGGAAATATTATGCTCATTACTCTTTTGGATCCTATGTTCCAAACATGGGCTTCCTGTACCATGAATACACAAATTAGCTTTACTAATTATATCTTGCTCTTGGATCATACCTGGTGTAGTGCTGGTCGGATTGGGCAGTATAGATGCCTTGGAATTGACCTCCTTAGGCAACATGTATTGCATTATATCTAGAACTTTATCCTGGTTCATCACAAGAGCTCCTCCTGGTGGTTCTTCTTTAATGGAATCATGCTCTTTAGGACCTGTATTAACACCTTTTGACATAGACAAGTGCATCATACAAGTATTGGGAACCAACAAATTAGATTGAATTAAACTATCCCTTGCTTTTGATATATCAATTTTCTCTCCTAGTGATGTTTCTTTCAATTTCTTAGATGGACACACAGCAGCAAAGTGCCCACGCTTATGGCATCTATAGCAAGTTGGGTTCTTGGGTTTCATAAGGTCAGAAGACTTACCTTGGTTTGATGTGTTCTCCTCCTTTGGTTCTAGAGTCTACTTGAGCTTTTGACACATCTCTTGTAACTTTTGCAGTTCAGGTAAGGGTGTAGTGATTGACTCTGGCTGAGCATTGTGTAATTGAGCCGACCTCTTAAACCCTTCTTGGTGTGTAAGTACACTAGATGGTATCTTCTTGGGTTCATGGTCGTGAGCCTTCTTTGGTTTAGGAACATCATGCAGTTTTGGTGTAGACATCACTTTCCTCGGTGTTGCTTGACAACGGAACTTTGATGTGGCATCTACTTGGTCTTGATACTTCTCTGCAAACTCCTTATACATCCTGACTTTAAGGTCTCTCCAATCTACCACAGGCTGGTTGTAGATGCTTGGACTGCTCTCCTTTAGCCACCATTTGTAAGCATTCCCTGTGAAGGCTTGGACAGCTTGTGATAGTTTCTTTTCTTTGGGAATGTTGTTGGACCGCAGCCACTTCTCCATGTTAATTTCCCAACTCAAATACACCTCAGGGTTCTTGCTGGAACCTGAAAACACTAGAGTGTTGGATGTATAAGCAGAATCTTTGCTTACTCCCTTCTTTTGGCCGGTTGGTGTTTGTTGAGCTCTCCTTTTGCTGGTGGGTTTAGGTTGAGCTGATACACTATATGGGGCACAGCCAAAAAGAGACATCATCGTCGAGATAGCTCTCCTTTCTGATCATAACTCCATATTTCCGTGGACTTTTCTTCTCATTCTTGGCTTGTTGGAAAGCTAAGAGATCCTTCTTGAAGTCCAAGCATTGGTTTGGGTCGGAACGCTTTTTTGTTGGGCTTGAAACAACTTCTAAACTCGGATACTCGCAGATGGACGTGATGGAGAACCTCCGGTTTGTAAAATTCATATCTTCCTGGTCCGAGTATCTTTGATGATGATTCCAATTGGGATTGACTCCTTGTTGAGCGTATAGTGCAGGAAAATTATTTTCATGGACAATGTCCTCCTGGTTGGTGAGATACGCCGTTTTGATTGAACACATATCCTGGTGAGTCTTTGGGTTAGCTGTTTGGTGCAACTGGTTGGCTTCTGGTTCAGCTACTGATTTGATGGCCGCATCATAGTGGTTGTCCATCAGTACACATATCAGCTCGTTGGTCCTTGGACTCAGTACGCTGACCCTTCCCGTGGACTGCTCGGGTGATTTTGGCCCACGTGGGCTGTCTTTTCAGTACGCACAGGACGTCTGTGGGTGTCCATCAGCACACACAGGACATCCGTGTGTGTCCGTCAGCACACACAGGACATATCCGTCTGTGTCTGTCAGCACACACAGGACGTCCGTGGCTGTCCATCAGTACACATATCAGCATGTTGGTCCTTGGACTAAGCACGCTGGCCCTTCCCATGGACTGTTTGGGTGATTTTGGCCCACGTGGGATGACTGGTCAGCACACACAGGACGTTCGTGGGTGTCCGCCAGCACACACAAGACGTCCGTGGCAGTCCGTGTGTGTCCGTGTGTGTCCGTCAGCACACACATGATGTCTGTGGCTGTCCATCAGTACACATATCAGCACGTTGGTCCTTGGATTTGGCACGCTGGCCCTTCTCGTGGACTGTTTGGGTGATTTTGGCCCACGTAGGTTGTCTGTTCAGTACACACAGGACGTCCGTGGGTGTCCGCCAGCTCACACAGGACGTCTGTGGCTGTCTGTGGCTGTCCGTCAGCACACACAGGACGTCCGTGGCTGTCCGTGGGTATCCGTGTGTGTCTGTGTGTGTTCGTAAGCACACACAGGATGTCCGTGGCTGTCCATTAGTACACATATCAGCACGCTGGTCCGTAGACTCAGCACGCTGGCCCTTCCCGTGGACTGTTCGGGTGATTTTTGTCCACGTGGGCTGTCTGTTCAGTACACACAGGACGTCCGTGGGTGTCCGTCAGCACACACAGGATGTCCGTGGGTGTCCGTCAGCACACACAGGATGTCCGTGGCTGTCCGTGTGTGTCCGTCAGCACACACAGGACGTCCGTGTGTGTCCGCCAGCACACACAGGACATCTGTGGCTGTCCATCAGTACACATATCAGCTCGTTGGTCCTTGGACTCAGTACGCTGACCCTTCCCGTGGACTGTTCGGGTGATTTTGGGCCACTTGGGCTGTCTATTCAGTAAGCACATGACGTCAGTGGGTGTCCATCAGCACACACAGGACGTCCGTGTGTGTCCGTCTGCACACACAGGACGTACGTGGCTGTCCGTGTGTGTTCGTGTGTGCCCGTCAGCACACACAGGACGTCCGTGGCTGTCCATCAGTACACATATCAGCACGTTGGTCCTTGGACTCAGCACGCTGACTCTTCCCGTGGACTGTTTGGGTGATTTTGGCCCATGTGGGCTGTCTGTTCAGTACACAGAGGACGTCTGTGGGTGTCTGCCAGCACACACAGGACGTCTGTGGCAGTCCATGTGTGTCCATGTGTGTCCGTCAGTGTCCGTCAGCACACACATGATGTACGTGGCTGTCCATCAATACACATATCAGCATGCTGGTTCTTGGACTCAGCACGCTGGCCCTTCCCGTGGACTGTTCGGGTGATTTTTGCCCACGTGGGCTGTCTGTTCAGTACACACGGGACGTCCGTGGGTGTCCGCCCGCACACATAGGACGTCTGTGGCTGTCCGTCAGCACACACAGGATGTCTGTGGCTGTCCGTGTGTGTCCGTGTGTGTCTGTCAGCACAGACAGGACGTCCGTGTGTGTCCGTCAGCACACACATGACGTCTGTGGCTGTCCGTGTGTGTCCGTCAGCACACACAGGTCATCCGTGGCTGTCCATCAGTACACATATCAGCACGTTGGGCCTTAGACTCAGCACGCTGGCCCCCCGTGGACTGTTTGGGTGATTTTGGCCCACGTGGGCTCTCTATTCAGTACACACAGGACGTCTGTGGGTGTCCGTCAGCACACACAGGACGTCCGTGGGTGTCCGTCAGCACTCAAAGGACGTCCGTGGGTGTCCGTCAGCACACACAGGACGTCCGTGGGTGTCCGTCAGTACACACAGGACGTCTGTGGCTGTTTGTGTGTGTCCGTGTGTGTCCGTCAGCACACACAGGACGTCCGTGGCTGTCCATCAGTACACATATCAGCACGTTGGTCCTTCGACTCAGTACGCTGGCCCTTCCCGTGGACTGTTTGGGTGATTTTGGCCCACGTGGGCTGTCTGTTCAGTACACACAGGACGTCTGTGGGTGTCCGCCAGCACCACAGGACGTCTGTGGCTGTTTGTGGCTCTCCGTCAGCACACACAAGACGTCTATGGCTGTCTGTGTGTGTCTGTCAGCACACACAGGACGTCCGTGGGTGTCCGTCAGCACACACAGGACGTCTATGTGTGTCCATCAGCACATACATGACGTCTGTGGCTGTCCGTGTGTGTCCGTGTGTGTCCGTCAGCACACACAGGACGTCCGTGGCTGTCCGTCAGTACACATATCAGCACTATGGTCGTTGGATTCAGCACGCTGGCCCTTCTCGTGGACTGTTTGGGTGATTTTGGCCCACGTGGGCTGTCTGTTCAGTACACACAGGACGTCCGTGGGTGTCCGCCAGCTCACACAGGACGTCTGTGGCTGTCCGTGGCTGTCCGTCAGCACACACAGGACGTCCGTGGCTGTCCGTGGGTATCCGTGTGTGTCCGTGTGTGTTCGTCAGCACACACAGGATGTCCGTGGCTGTCCATTAGTACACATATCAGCACGCTGGTCCATGGACTCAGCACGCTGGCCCTTCCCGTGGACTGTCCGGGTGATTTTTGTCCACGTGGGCTCTCTGTTCAGTACACACAGGACGTCTGTGGGTGTCCGTCAGTACACATAGGACGTCTATGGGTATCCGTCAGCACACACATGACATCCGTGGCTGTCCGTGTGTGTCCGTCAGCACACACAGGACGTCCGTGTGTGTCCGTCAGCACACACAGGACGTCCGTGGCTGTCCATCAGTACACATATCAGCTCGTTTGTCCTTGTACTGAGTACGCTGACCCTTCCCGTGGACTGTTCGGGTGATTTTGGCCCACGTGGGCTGTCTGTTCAGTAAGCACAGGACGTCAGTGGGTGTCCATCAGCACACACAGGACGTCCGGTGTGTCCGTCTGCATACACAGGACGTACGTGGCTGTCCGTGTGTGTTGTTGTGCCCACACCACACCACACACGTCGCCACACAGCGTACGTGTGTGTTCGTGGGTGCCGTCAGCAAACACAGGACGTCCGTGGCTGTCCATCAGACCATATCAGCACGTTGGTCCTTGGACTCAGCACGCTGACTCTTCCAGTACTGTTCGGGTGATTTGGCCCATGTGGACTGTCTGTTCAGTACACAGAGGACGTCTGTGGGTGTCTGCCAGCACACACAGGACGTCTGTGGCAGTCCGTTGTGTCCATGTGTGTCCGTCAGTGTCCGTCACACACAGGGTGTCTGTGGCTGTCCATCAGTACACAAGGTCAGCAACACCAGGAGAGCGACGAGGAAGTGGAATTCCCGAACGCTAACCGTGATGGTGACCAGCGTGAGCAAAAGGCCGAGGGAACGGCCAACGTGCCCGCAGTACTGTCCCGTGAGGACTTGTTAGAGGGCATGAAAGTAATGGGTAATCAGGTGGCGGTTATGACTCAGCTGTTCACTCCACTAGTGAATTCATCAGTTGGTCATGCTAGCTACGGCTACACCTATTGCTACGGGTCCAACTGTGGACGCGGTTGAGGTGATCGAGATTGATCCACCGGAAGGGTCTGTAAAGAAGGTTGACTATCTGAGTTTGCTTCAACATCTATCAAGATTGGGTACAAAGCAATTCTCAGGCAGCACCGACCCGGTTGTGGCAGATGAGTGGAGGATTACAGACGAGACATTGCGGTTCACTTCCTTGAAGGGGACGTGCATAATTGGTGGCTTGCAATGGACAAGCGCACCAATGGAAGTCTCACAAGTTTTGCGGACCTTGAAATTGAATTCAACCGCAAATACTTTCCTGCTGAGGCTTGGGATCGTCTGGAAGCTATGTTTCTAGATTTGGTCCAAGGCCGCAGGACCGTACGGGAGTACGAAGAAGAGTTCAACCGACTCAGACGGTTTGTTGGAAGAGAGCTGGAGGACGAAGCAGTCCAGGTCCGTAGGTTCATCCGAGGCCTAAGGCCGGAACTGAAGACCCACTGCTCGATCCGCACTTTCAACACCGTCGGAGAACTGGTGGAACGGGTGGCTTTGTTGGAGTCTAACTTGGCTGAGGAAGCTAAGCTTAAGGCTAAGCCACAGTCTGTCCCATTGGGCAAGGCTAATGATAAAAAGAGAAAATGGGACCAGGTGGACGGAGGTAAGACCTCTGGTGGCCGACCTGCGTTTTCCAAATGTGGACGGAACCATCCCGGTGAGTGCTGGAAGGCCAAGGGAGCTTGTGTTCGTTGTGGCAGCATGGACCATGGGGTTCAGAACTGTCCTCGACCGAACCAGAACCAGTCTGGGAGAAGCGGCCAGATGACCTGTTTCCATTGTGGCCAGAAAGGACATTTCCAATCGGAGTGTCCCAAGCTGCAAGGAAGTCAGGGGAAGGGCCATGGAGATTCAGGAAAGGCGTCCCAAGGCAAACCAACCACAACACCGAGAGTGTATGAACTGTCACGAGAAGACGGAGCTTCCGGATCCTTTGATTCGATCTCTGGTAATTTCTAAATTTATCTTCTTACATTCAAGTAGTAATGCTTGGTCTGGAACCTAGAATGTGGTCTAGGGGATTCTGATGGGGGTTTCTGATAGGAACCCTCATGGTCGGTGGGGTAAAAAACCCACATGCTTTTCGACACAGGGGCTACACATAGTTTTGTGAGTCCGGGACTGGTCAGAAAGGGTCTGTTATGTCTGGATGCTGGTGATAATTTTGGGATAGTGAGGGCGGCCGGTGGGCAAGCCATGAACTCACTAGGTCTCATGTCGAATATCCCAGTACAGATCCAGGAAAGGTCTTCCCTGTGAATCTGGTCTGTGTCCACCTAAAGAATCAAGAAGTGATCTTAGGTATGGATTGGTTGGGAAAGTAACAAGCCACTCTCGATTGCCATAACGGTCGTGTGCAATTGGAGAATGGACTTCACCCGGTAGAGTACCAAGGTCTGTGTCAGGCTCAAGAGAAAGTAGTGGTTTCAGCAGTTCCAACGATTCGGATGCTGGAACAGGGTTTTCAGTCATTCTTGGCTACAATTACAACTATAGAGCCTGACAGTTCTGGTTTTCTGTTAGACCCACGCGAGGATTCGTTGGTGTCCGAGTTCCAGGATGTGTTTCAGTCGATACAGGGTGTCCCCCCTGATAGGTCCGATCCTTTCCTGATTGAACTGGAACCAGGGACAGCTCCGCTGTCCAAGAGTCCGTATCGAATGGCTCCGGCCGAGATGGCCGAGCTGAAGAAGCAATTGGAAGAATTGCTTGACAAGGGGTTCATACGGCCAAGTAGCTCCCCTTGGGGTGCACCAGTCCTCTTTGTGAAAAGAAGGATGGTAGCATGCGTCTGTGCATCGACTATCGAGGGTTGAATAGGGTAACTGTGAAGAAAAAGTATCCGTTGCCCATGATAGACGAGCTGTTGGATCAGTTGAAAGGAGCTAAGGGGTTCAAAAATCGATTTGGCCTCGGGATATCATCAGATACCTATAGAGCCAAATGTGAAGATGTAAGATGTCCGCCCTGAAGTAGTCGCTGACGTAGTTGCTGAAGCAGACGTCATAGTGAGTGGTGAAGACCATGTGGAGTCAAGGTGCTGAGCTGGAGTCGTGTAGAGTTGGAGAGCAAGGGAGTATCTTGGAGATATGGAAAGAGGAATAAACTTGAGGAGCAAGTTTATGACTTAAAGAAAGAGGAATAAGTGCATTCCAAGAAAAGGAAAGTTGCACTTATTGTTATGGAAGATGTCCATACATGTTGCCTTGGAGACTAGGGTTTCAGGAACGTGGAGAATAACTATAAGATAGCTATGGGGTCGTCTGTATAGAGACAGAGACACGGAGGCTGATCTTATAGAGAGAAAGCTCTTGAGGTATTCTGGGGTCGTGCTGAAGCAGTGGCTGAAGTACTTGACGGAGAGAGACATAAGCGGGTAGCTTAGGAATCTTTCAGTAGCGTGTGTTAGGGTGTTAACACTGACGTGTAAAAGCTGAATAAGAAAGTCTTGTAAAGATTGTTTAAAGGAGATTCTAATAAAAGCTTGGTTGTGCTTGTGTGATTTGTCTCTTTGATTTACCTTCTGCATTACCTATTGTTGTGTCATCTTGCACTAACAAGTGGTATCAGAGCGGGGCACCTAAGTTATCGGTGTAATCCTGAAGGTGAAGATGGACACGATTATTTATGTGCAGAAGGCGATCGTGTTGAATGCGGACCAGTATGGTCATTGGAAGGCTCGCATGAAGCAGATGATTCGAGGAATCAATGAAGATGCGTGGACAGCTGTGGAGATTGGTTGGGAGGAGCCCTACATAGTCACAGGAGGTGAGAAGAAGCCTAAGCCAAAAGAGGATTGGTCAGAGGCAGAACGCAATGCATCAAAATTTAATGCAGAGGCGTTGTCGGTGATTTTTGGAGCTGTTGAAGCGGAGCAGTTTCAGCTGATTCAGGGGAGTACTTTGGCTAAAGAGGCGTGGGAGATCCTGCTGAAATCATTTGAAGGAGATGAGAGTGTCAAGAGGACACGTCTAGATCATCTTGGGTCGCAGTTTGAGAATCTCAGGTGGTCTGATAATGATTATGTGGCGAGTTTTAGTGCCAAACTCAGTGGTATGGCGCATGAAGCATTTGTACTTGGGAAGAAGTACAAGGAGAAGAAGCTGGTAAAGAGTTACTATGCTGTCTTCCAACGAAGTTTGGAGCTCACAAGGTGGTTGTGAGGCCTTTTTGGCTACCATTTACACTGATGAGGTTGTGGGGGCCTGTGACCCAGAGGGTATACCGTTGGTTCGGGAATTTCAGGATGTGTTTGGGGCACTACAGCGCATTCCCCCTGATAGGGCTGACCCATTCATCATTGAATTGGAACCTGGAACGACCCCATTATCTAAAAGTCCATAGAGAATGGCACCAGCTCAGATGGCAGAGCTGAAGAAGCAACTTGAGGAGTTGCTTGAGAAGGGGTTCATACGCCCTAGTGTATCACCTTGGGGAGCACCAGTCCTATTTGTTAAGAAAAAGAATGGTAGCTTTAGGTTGTGCATTGATTATAGGGGTTTGAAAAAGGGTGACTGGGAAGAACAAGTACCCTTTACCCATGATTGATGAT
>NW_022611027.1:7500-10000 GCF_000309985.2 Brassica rapa
CCAATGATGGGCTTTGCTTCAGGCCGCTCCTTCCTTGGGCTGGAATCTCCTTCTAAAGTCGGGTACTCGCAGATGGACGGGCTGGGAAACTTCTGAGTTGTAAAATTCATAACTTCTTGCTCCGTGAATATTTTGGCTCGATTCCAATTGGGCTGGACTCCTTCTTGAGTATAAAATCCAATAAAATTGGTTTCATGTTGAAAGTCCTTCTGGTTGTAGAGATATACGCCTTGGACTGAACCTCGGTCGCTGGTACCTCCTAGATGGCCGGTTTGGACGGTTTGGTGAGACTCTGGTTGAACCATGGATTTCGTGACCACAACATCCCCTCCCTCTTGACAAGGTTTCGACCTCGAAACTATATAACCTGCATCAAGATAGAGCAAGTCAGATTTCATTCTCTTTTGAGAGTTTAGAACCTTACCTTGGTATAATTTCGGTTTGGTGATGCATGGTGCATCTGGTGGCTCTTCTTTGAGAAGATGTGAAAGGATCACGCCTCTGCTATGGTCATGGCCATTACATCTCTTCTGGAGTGGATGGTCCTTTAAAGTTTGGGTGGCCACGTTTCTGATCTTCCTTGGAGTTGATTCTCCTAGCAACATAAGATTATCCGGTGGGATTTCTTTGAAGCTTTCTTCTTGGCAACCTGAAATAATCTCAACACTCTGGACAAAAAGCAAGTGCATTATATCTGTCATGGAAATATTAAGAACATGCTGATCTAAAATGAATCTTACCATAGGTTTTGGAACTTGAACAATAGATTGTTCAGATTTCGGTTTCCACTTGGGAGTGAATTCATGGCTGAGCTTATGGTCTGGTTCTTTCTTTGGGACTTCAATAAGCTTATAGCTTTCATTTATTCTCCCTGCACCAAGAACACACACGTCAGTACTAGTATCCAAAGTTGGTGTTAGACACTTACCTTGGTGGGATACTTTTAGGATCGGTTTTGCTTCTTTAAACAACATGGACTGCATTGTGTCTTGAACCATCTTATGGTCCATCACAGGTGTGGCGCCTGGTGGCTCCTCTCCTTTGAATTCATGCTCCTTAGTTCCTGTTACATCACCCTTTGACAAAGACAAGTGCATCATACAAGAATTTTGAGCTAATAAATCAGATTGAATAAAACTATCACTCTTCATAGATAAATCAGTTTTCTTTTCTAGTGATGCTTCTATCAATGCTTGTTTACTTGGACAAACTACAGCAAAGTGTCCTCTTTTATGACATCTATAACATGTCTGATCTTTTAAATTTTCAGAGTTAGAAGACTTACCTTGGCTTGTTGGCTCTTCTTTATTTGTATTTAAAATCTCCTTGTCTCTTGGACTTAAATCATGGACAACTTTTGATCTCAACAAGGATGTTGAGTTCGTCTCTTTCTGGACCTCAGGACCTGTCTTAACATTCTTGGACAAAGACAAGTGACTCATACAAGTGGTAGATGATTCATTAACTGATTTATCAAGTATAGGACTTACCTTAGCCTTTACTTGGACAATAACAGGTTCTGGCTTTTCTTTGGAAACATGAGTTAGATACCTCCTTGGGTATATCTTTCGGATCTTAGAACTTGTGAGTTCTGGTGAAAATTCATCCCTCATGACTTCCTTAAGATCTCTCCACGTTTTGATAGCTGGCTCCTTGTAAAACCATCTATCATCTTCTTCTTGTACCCACCATTTAAAGGCATTACCTCTTAGTTGATCAATGGCATAAGATAGTCTCTCTTCTTTCAGAATGTTGTTGTAGTGAAACCATTCATCAAGGTTCCTCTCCCAAAATAGGTAGCTTCTTCCTCCTGAAAATGTAAAGAGTTCAATTTTATCAGCAAAAGATTTATGATCAAACCGAGAATTAGCAACATGATGAGTATGGGTTTGAGAAGTTGGATGTTGATTGATCCTTGAAGGATCTGGTGGCTTGGGCTCGACATAGACAGCCTCTGGAGCATCTCCAAATCTCCTTTCTCCTGGGTGTGGACGTTGGCCTTGTGCCTTCTTTCTTTTCCTCAGCTGTGCAATCAGATCAACCTCTTGCAAAGCTGTCAAATGTTGGTTCTGTTTGGCCATCTGACATTGGCCGTGTGTTTCTCCTACCATGGCTTCCTGAAAACACTCTCAAAGATCAAGTGAAGAAATGGGAAGGTCTGGTCGAACCAAAATAAATCAAGTGCACAATGCAATTTAAACTAAACCGAGAAAATATGCAATTATGAACCGAAATGAAATAAAATATGCAAAAATTATTTTTCTTTTGGTTTTCTCAATGCAAACACGAAATGGATCAACTAATATGATATGAAACAATAACTAGGATGATTTCTTTTGGCTTTTAAATTTATGGATGCAAATGAAAAGAAATCAAATTCAAAACAGCACTTTTTATGAGATTTTCTTTTATGGAAACTAATGAATGCAAACACTTTTCTTTTGGGATTTTCGATTTTAAATGAATCAAACAAAACTTTTTCTTTTCTTTTTCGTGGCTC
>NW_022611027.1:37500-45337 GCF_000309985.2 Brassica rapa
TTGTAAACCAGATATTATATAAGATAAATAAAGCGAATGTTTTGTGAAACTGCCTTGTTGTTCTGATATTAGCTTGTCCGAGCTAACACAACGTCAGATTGGAGTACGGGTTGAGAAGCCTTAGGCTTTGGTCTGACGGGACGTGTTAGTGGGCGGCCTGGCCTAGTTACAAATTGCACTTTTTGTAACTTTGGCTGGATTGCCCGTTAACCCGTCTTGTAGTGCTCCTGAGCCTTGGTAGACGGTCGGGCCGTCGGTCATGTTCTTGTTTGATTGTTGGCCGGTGGTTTGACCTATGCCTAGAACGGTTCGGGGGTGTTACAGAGGTGGTATCAGAGCATGGTTTCGTCCATGCGTGACACAAGTGCTTTTTTTTAACGGTTTTATCGAGTCAAAGGAGTCGCAAAAAGATGATTAGGAAACCAGCCGCTTCCCGTGGTAGGAATATGACTTACCCTTTTTTTTTGTGTGCAGATGGCTAATCGCGGGACAGGTGATGATGGACGAGGTCGGATATGGGGAGAGGGTATGGATTGGACAGGCGGAGGATTGTCAGGTCAGGATAATGGAAATGGCATTAGTGAGATGTTTGGACACGATAGGAGCCCTCTGCAGAGAACAAGATCTTTTCCTGTTTACGGTAACAGGACTAGAGTGAGAGATGACAGTTTGGCGAGTATTGGCCCAAGTCATAATTGGGACCAGAGACATCAACATGATCAATCCGCTCAATCAAACCCAAGGCCAGATCAGAACCGTGCCACCGAAAGACCACAAGATCATGGAACCGAAAACACCTTGAAGCTTTTACATGACGTGATGACCGAGGCACTTGGTAACCAAGGCAGGCGTACTCAACCCCCTGAAGTTTCCAAGCTATTATCTACCATGAAGAACATTGGATCCTACAAGTTCAAAGGAGGATCCGATCCTATTGAGGCCGACAAGTGGATTACTATGATGGAGAAGAATTTTGAAGCCATGGAGTGCCCGGAGGAGTATAAGAAGAAGATCGCTGTGTACTACTTGGAAGGCGACGCCACAGGATGGTGGGACAGCATAGACAGACAGCGTGGACACAACATCACATCATGGGAGTCGTTCAAGGGAGAGTTTGAGAGGAAATACTTTCCTCCAGAAGCAAAGCATCGATTGGAGCGCCAGTTCATGAACCTTGTTCAAGGAGATAGGCCAGTGAGGAGTTACGAATCTGAGTTCACAAGGTTGAGGCGACATGTCTTTGATGGGCGTGAAGATGAAGCAACTATGATCCGTAACTTTATGTACGGATTGAAGCCGGAGCTTGGAAGTCGTTTAGCTGGAAGCAACTTTAGCAGCTTATCTGAGCTAGTGGAAAAAGCTGTTAATGTTGAAACTGTATTGGAGGCTGAAAGGAAGACCTTACCACATTCTGGTGGACACACCAAGTTTAGCCAAGGAGAAAGGCCAAATTTCAACAAGGGTCCAAGATCTTACAAAGGAAAAGGGCGAGGATTTGGAGGCCAAGCCAACAATCGTGGTAACACTGTGGTGTGTTACATATGTGATCAACCGGGACATATTTCTAAGTTTTGTCCCAACAGACAACGGAGTAACCAGCAGGGTTATTCATCTATAAGGATGGAAGATGTTACTTGTTTCTCTTGCGGTATGAAGGGCCATTATGCATCGTCATGTCCAAACAAGCCAATCCCTGCACCCCTCTCGCAATCCGAGCTCCTCCTAGCCGTCCAGCTATTGAGCCAGCACCAAAGAAGCAAAACCTAGGAGGTAGAGTTTATGCCTTAGGTGTAGAAAACCCAGACAATGCAGGACCGTCAAGCGGTCCCATCACAGGTATTGTGGGTGCTTAACCTCCTCTTTTTATTGAATGGAAATTTAGTTGCTGGAATCTAGTTAGTATGCTGGTTAGGTATAGATTGCTTGATCGCTAGGTTGCGCGTTTAGAAATTTAGGATGATGATTGATGGTTGTGAGAATTTTGATTAGTATTTTTGTGATTAAGATATTGTTGATTGGATTACTGTGGCAGGAACCATACATGTTGCTGGTAAACCCACACATGTATTGTTCGACTCGGGGGCAACACATAGTTTTGTGACCCCTGAAGTAGCTGCCCGGTTTTGGGATTGTTTTGTGGTTGACAGGATAGACGTGGCCGTTTTGACCCCCGCAGACCGAACCCTTCAAGCAAATCAGTGTATCAAGAATGTTCCATTGGTCATTCAAGGCAAAGAGTTTGTGGCAGATCTGTTAGTCGTGCCTTTGAAAGGGTACGAGGTAATCCTTGGAATGGATTGGTTATCGAGCTACGGAGTTCAGATCGACTGTGGAAAGGGAAGGTTGTTGTTCGGCAGAGGTAAACGACCAGAGATGGTATACTATGGAATCAGTCCTAGTATGACCGTGTCTTTAGTAGCAGCGATGAGAGTACAAGATTTGTTTCAAGACGGGGATGTATATTTGGTGACCTTATCGGTTAGTGGAGGAGCCACTAATGATGAAGTTAAGGTCGAAGACATAGAAGTGGTCCAAGATTTTGAGGATATCTTTGCACCACTAAAGGAATTACCTCCACCTCGGAGTAATCCCTTTACCATTACTTTGGAGCCTGAAGCAAAACCTATAGCTAAGGCACCATATCGGATGGCACCTGCGGAATTAGCCGAGCTAAAGAAACAATTGGAAGATCTATTGGAAAAGGGATTCATCCGGTCGAGCTCTTCACCTTGGGGAGCTCCTGTGTTATTTGTGAAGAAGAAGGATGGAAGCATGAGGTTGTGTATCGATTATCGTGGTATCAACAACATCACGATAAAAGATAAGTATCCTCTTCCGAGGATAGACGAGTTGTTAGACCAACTAAAGGGAGCTAGTTGGTTTTCGAAGATTGATTTGGCATCAGGGTATCACCAAATTCCTATTGCCAAGTCAGACATTATGAAGACGGCGTTTCGGACGAGGTATGGGCAGTACGAGTTTGTAGTTATGCCCTTTGGTCTCACAAACGCGCCTGCGGCTTTCATGCGTTTGATGAATGAAGTGTTTCACGACTATCTCGACAAGTTCGTGATCATTTTCATTGATGACATCCTGGTGTACTCGAAAAGTAAGGAAGAGCACAAAGAGCATCTGAGACTGGTTATGGAGAGGTTACGGAATCAGAAGCTATTTGCCAAGTCCAGCAAGTGCTCGTTTTGGAAGAGAGAGATAGGATTTCTGGGTCACATAGTATCAGGAGAGGGCGTGGCTGCTGATCCAGAAAAGGTCCAAGCCATACGAGAATGGCCTCGACCTACCACTGTGACAGAAGTGAGGAGTTTTCTCGGACTTGCGGGCTATTATCGGAAGTTTGTTAAGGACTTTTCCTCCATTGCAAAGCCTTTAACTAAACTTACCGGTAAAGGAGTTCCTTTCTTATGGGTGGAAGAAACCGAGAGGGCATTCAAGAAGTTGAAGGAAGCTCTCACGACCGCACCTGTGTTAGCTTTGCCCGAGCAAGGTAAACCTTACACGGTTTACACGGATGCTTCACGCGTTGGGTTAGGTTGTGTTCTTATGCAAGATGGGCGAGTCATTGCATATGCTTCGCGACAACTACGGAAGCATGAGGATAACTACAGTACACATGACTTGGAGTTAGCGGCCGTGGTGTTCGCTTTGCGAATTTGGAGATCTTACTTGTACGGGGAAGAAGTGGAGGTATACACGGACCACAAAGTCTTAAATACCTCTTCACTCAGCCAGATCTCAACCTGCGCCAGCGTAGGTGGATGGAGTTTGTGGCAGACTACGACATACGGATTCGCTACCATCCTGGTAAAGCGAATGTTGTTGCGGACGCCTTAAGTCGAAGAAAGTTGGACGCAGATTTAGAGAAAGAAGTGGAGCTATTGAACCAGGAGTTGAAACAAGTGAAGTTGGTCGTTTTGGAAGGGCAGACAAGCGAGCCATTGGGACTTCAAGCGGTGAATCAGGCCAGCTTGATTCAGAGAATTCGAGAAGAACAACTTAAGGATGAGAAGTTACTGAAGATTGCTGAAGAACTCAAAGGACAAGCCGGGCCAAATAATGCGGGATACTACTTGGCGGAGGACGGAACCTTGCTAATTAATGGGAGGATCACGGTTCCTAAAGGACAAGGGCTGAGAGATGAGATACTAAGGATTGCACATCATTCTTTACTCAGTATCCATCCTGGAAGTTCGAAGATGTACCGAGACGTGAGAAGATACTATCATTGGCCGGGCATGAAGAGATCAGTAGCACAATGGGTTGCTCAGTGTGCAACTTGTCAACAAGTCAAGGTGGAACATCAAGTTCCAGGGGGATTGTTGCAGAGTCTTCCGATACCTCAATGGAAATGGGACTCTATTTCCATGGATTTCATCACCGGATTACCTACTGCTCCAGGTAGATCGAACAACTCGATATGGGTGATTGTGGATAGGTTAACCAAGGTCACACACTTGTTGCCTATGCGGGACACTGATAAAGTTGAAGTTTTGGCCGAGCTGTACATCGACCAAATCGTGAAGTTACATGGTGTACCCTCAGACATCGTCTCAGATCGCGATCCAAGGTTCACGGCATCATTCTGGGAAGCACTGCAAGAAGCCTTGGGAACTAAACTGTACAGAAGCACGGCGTTCCATCCAGAAACAGATGGCCAAACGGAAAGGACCATTCGGACCATCGAGGACATGCTGCGGATGTGTATTCTCGATTGGGCAGGAACTTGGGAGAAGCATTTACCGTTGGTTGAGTTCTCGTATAACAACAGTCATCATTCGAGCATAGGGATGTCACCTTATGAAGCATTATACGGAAGGCCATGCAAGACGCCTATGTGTTGGACGGAAGTGGGCGAAAGAAGAATGTTTGGGTCACCTATTGTTCAGGAGACCATGATTAAACTGGAGACGATTCAGGCCAACATGAAGAAGGCTCAAGACCGTCAGAAGAAGTACGCAGACCAGTCAAGAAGAGAAGTAACTTTTGAGATAGGAGATTGGGTCTATTTGAAGGTTACTGCACAGAAAGGGAAGGACAGATTTGGCAAGGTCGGGAAACTTGCGGTCAGGTTCATTGGTCCGTATAAGATCATCGGGAAAGTTGGTGAGGTAGCTTACCGATTGGATCTGCCAGCAGATATGCATCTACATCCAGTATTCCATGTTTCCATGCTTCGGAAACATATACGGGATCCAAGTACTGTTGAGCCCGAGAGAATCGAGGAGTTGGAGACAAACCTTACGTATCCGGAAGGACCAATCAGATTAGGAGAACGGCGTATTCGGAAGCTCAAAAATCGTGAGATTGCTCAAGTACAAGTGTTCTGGGGAAGACAAAACAGGATTCATGTTACTTGGGAGGATGAAGCGAGATTTAAAACCGATCACCCGGAGTTTTTCCGAGAGGACGTTGTAATGGAAGAAGGAGGCCCCTCAGAGCCTTAGAATTCGAGGACGAATTCTGTTAACGGGGGGAGAATGTAGAAACCCTTAAAAAAAAAAAAAAAATATTATTATTTAGTGGTTTTACCGCGGGCAATGGATGGTCGAAGAATTGATCATGGGTGAACCATAAGCTGCTGGACCATGGTTAGAAAGTGTTAGATTGATCAGACGGCAGTTTTGGAAGAATCACATTTTTGAAGCACGACGGTTTAGAAGCTCGACGTTTTTGAAGATTGACGTTTCTTCTTCATGCGAAGTTTTCTCAGAATATCTTCGTATCAGTAAAATATTATTCTGAAGACATTATAAGTCGGAAGCAGGACGGGAATTAAGCAGGACGGGAAGCAAGCACGACGGGATTGAAGCACGAGGTGCCGCGAACCCAATGCGATCCGGAGCAGGCTGAGGCGACATTGTGCGCTGATTGTCAATCTGGATGAGGTCAGGGGCCGTGGAATCAGACATCGGGAGCAGGGTGTCAACCTGTGCATGATGTCCTGGTCATGCATCAGACATGTGGAGCACGAGTGCCGCGACGCATGCGTCCGGAGCCATGCGAGGCGACACACAAAACGGGCTGCCACACGGCCATGCGTTTGGGGGGTTTTCTGATTGGTTGATGCATCCTATATAAACCCCACGACCCCAGCTCATTTCAAACCATCCAGCACACCTGAAACTCAGAGAAAACGTGAGAGAGAAAGCTAGAGAAAGAAAGTTTGAGTTTCGATAGTTTTCGAGCGATTTAGGCAGTTTTCGAGAACAATTACTCTGCCAATTTTGAGTCAGCACTTGGAGAAGATTATGTTCAAGTGAAGAGTGATCAGTTCTAGTGGAGACCAGTTCAAGTGAAGATCAGTCCAGACGTGGGTCTACTTGTGAAGGTCGGGAAAGGGTTCGGATCACAGAAGTCGGGTTTGGGGTCAAGGCCACGGTCAACCAAAAACTGTGAGTTATAATCAATTGATTGCTGAGTTGTTTTTATGCAGGGTCCCGTTACTTGGAAGTTGGATCATGGCAGGAGGCCAGGTCTAACTGAGTAATGGTTTGAGTAGTTAATAATTAAGGTTATGTTGATTAAGTTGATAGCATGCTTAGTTATTGCTTGAGAACCGTAGTAGCATGCTAATGGTTAGGTTGATTGGTTAGTTAGCGAATGCAGAATGCTTAGATGATATCGCTAAGTTGTGGATAGTTAGGTATTCTGGAATTAGTCTTTATGCTAGATTCTGGAATGTGGTTGATTGTGTTGTGATTATTACTTGAAACCTTGTGTTATTTTTACCGGGTTTAGTATTAATCGTATATTGGCCGATAGCATTTGTGTAACCCACAATGCTAGGCATATTGGGGTGAGTTAGTGTTCCTTCAGACCTCGTACCCGGCGGGTTCAAGGAAACCCCTTATTCGCTGGATCGGGAAGACTCAGACGAACGGTGTCATGTACTATGGCTGAGTATTACACGACGGTGTAATGGGACAGTGACCCGAAGGACTGTGGGCTGTCGCGCGGTGACCCGAAGGACTGTGGGCCGCGGTCGGTTGAAAGTTCCTTCTTCCGGCCTTTGTGGTAGGGAGATAGGATATTGCCGATAGTGAAGGAGGAACCTAACGTCACCAGGGCCCGAGTTTGTTATATATATTATATCGTGTTTTGGGTTGTTAAACCCTGGTTTAAATCGAGTTTGAGTTTGGTGATAAGCTAGTAATTAGCGTAATGCTAGTTATCTTGCTATGGTTTACCGCTGCGTATTTTGAATATTGCTTATTGTTATTAAATTGTGTTGTTAGGTGAACCTCTCGCTTTAGATTGTTTGGGGTGGGATAGCGAGGGGTTGTATTTGTTAGTGGGGGATTGTAACTCGCTGAGTAATGCTAGATTACTCACTCCTCACTCGTTGTTGTTTTCAGGTGACCAGTAGTGAGCTCGTAGAAAGCGCGGGAGGCTAGGCTGGCTGGTGTAGATTTGCATCTTTTTGCTTAAGACGCTTTCAGACTATAAGTATGTACTTTCGCTTTCTTGGCATGCCACCACTTGTATAATATTTTGTGTATTGTAAACCAGATATTATATAAGATAAATAAAGCGAATGTTTTGTGAAACTGCCTTGTTGTTCTGATATTAGCTTGTCCGAGCTAACACAACGTCAGATTGGAGTACGGGTTGAGAAGCCTTAGGCTTTGGTCTGACGGGACGTGTTAGTGGGCGGCCTGGCCTAGTTACAAATTGCACTTTTTGTAACTTTGGCTGGATTGCCCGTTAACCCGTCTTTGTAGCGCTCCTGAGCCTTGGTAGACGGTCGGGCCGTCGGTCATGTTCTTGTTTGATTGTTGGCCGGTGGTTTGACCTATGCCTAGAACGGTTCGGGGGTGTTACC
>NW_022611028.1:0-38582 GCF_000309985.2 Brassica rapa
AAGGACACGCTTATCACCATTCAAGCTACTTCACCATCAAGCTGATCATCAACTAAGCAAGCAATCTATGCGTGCTCTTTTTCCCTATCTTTGGTTTTGTCCCAATGGGTTTTCCAAAGATAGGTTTTTAACGAGGCCATAGATTTGCTTCTCAAATCTCTTAGTTGATGATCTCGATCCAACCTTATCCCGGATCAACCTTATGATAGGATTCAAGTGGGGAGAAGTTCAAGAAGCCGCATTCCAACTCCTTAAAGAGAAGCTTACTCAATCTCCTCTTCTCATACTTCCTGACTTTTCTAAAACCTTTGAAATAGAATGTGATGCCTCAGGAATCGGAATTGGTGCTGTTTTGATGCAGGATAAGAGACATATTGCTTACTTCAGTGAGAAACTCAGTGGAGCTACTCTCAACTATGCCACTTATGACAAAGAACTCTACGCTTTGGTGAGAGCTCTACAGACTTGGCAGCATTATCTCTGGCCAAAGGAGTTTGTCATTCATACCGACCATGAATCTCTCAAGTATCTCAAAGGACAAAGTAAGCTCAGCAAGAGACATGCTAGATGGGTAGAGTTCATTAAACCTTCCTTATGTGATCAAATACAAACAAGGTAAGGAAAATATAGTTGCTGATGCACTATCCAGAAGGTATGTCCTCTTAACTACTCTTGATGCTAAGTTGCTAGGCTTTGAGCAGATTAAAGAAATGTATGAATCTGATCCAGACTTTCAAGAAGCTTATAAATCATGTGCTAAGTATGCTTCTGGACATTATTTTAGGCATGACGGATTCTTATTCTATGACAATCGTTTATGTGTGCCTAATTGCTCTTTGAGAGATCTATTTGTCAGGGAATCCCATGGAGGAAGCTTGATGGGTCATTTTGGTATAGCAAAAACCCTTAAAGTTCTGCAGGATCACTTCTATTGGCCGCATATGAAAAGAGATGTGGAGAGAATCTGTGGAAGGTGCACAACTTGCAAGCTTGCAAAGTCTAAAGTTCAACCCCACGGTTTGTATACTCCTTTGCCTATTCCTACCCATCCTTGGAATGATATATCTATGGATTTTGTTATGGGATTGCCTAGAACTAGGACTGGAAAGGATTCTATCTTTGTGGTTGTTGATAGATTCTCTAAGATGGCACATTTCATAGCTTGCAATAAAACTGATGATGCAATACATATAGCTAACTTGTTCTTTAAAGAAGTTGTACGTTTGCATGGAATGCCTAGGACTATAGTTTCAGATAGAGACACTAAATTCCTTAGCTACTTTTGGAAAACATTGTGGTCTAAACTAGGAACTAAGCTATTGTTTTCTACTACTTGTCATCCACAAACTGATGGGCAAACTGAAGTAGTTAATAGAACCCTAGGAACTCTCCTGCGTGCATTCATCAAAAAGAACTTGAAATCATGGGAAGATTACTTGCCTCATTGTGAATTTGCATACAATCATGCTATGCATTCTGCTTCTAAGTTTTCTCCTTTTGAAATTGTTTATGGGTTCAATCCCATCTCACCTTTGGATCTAATACCTTTGCCTGAGTGTGAAAGAGTTAGTATGGATGGGAAAAAGAAAGCTGAGATGGTTCAGCAGATTCATGAGCAAGCTAAGCGCAATCTTGAAAAGAAAACTAAGCAATACGCCAAACAAGCTAACAAGGGAAGGCGTGAGATGATCTTTGATGTTGGAGATCAAGTATGGGTTCACTTGAGGAAAGAGAGGTTTCCAAAGGAGAGGAAGTCTAAGCTAATGCCGCGGATTGATGGCACTTTTGAAGTCACCAAGAGGATCAATGACAATGCCTACAAACTTGATCTGCAAGGTAAGTACGATATAAGTGATAGCTTCAATGTTACTGACTTGATCCCTTTTGTTGCAGATGAGCCAGATTTGAGGACAAATCCTTTTCAAGAAGGAGGGGATGATGTGATCATGGACCAACTACCTAATGAAGATGATGAGGATCTAGATAAGCCGGCTGATGAAGATGTTCTAGCCTTGCCTAAAGGACCTATGACTCGATCAAGATCAAGAAAGCTCACGCAAGTTATTGGAGGATTGGTTAAGATGTCATGGAAGCAAGAGGAATGTCTTGGTAGAAGCTTGATCAACCAAGACACACTTATCACCATTCAAGCTACTTCACCATCAAGCTGATCATCAACTAAGCAAGCAATCTATGCGTGCTCTTTTTCCCTATCTTTGGTTTTGTCCCAATGGGTTTTCCAAAGATAGGTTTTTAACGAGGCCATAGATTTGCTTCTCAAATCTCTTAGTTGATGATCTCGATCCAACCTTATCCCGGATCAACCTTATGTTATACATTTCATGTTTTTGTTTTCAAACTTGTCATTTGTTTCTATTTTCAAGAGAACCGTGTGCCTTTACTCTCTTGATAGTTTTCGAGAAGCTTGGAGTCTGTTCCAACTTCTCTTATATAAGTGTACTTTGAAACCCTTATCAATAACAATTATCTTTTATCAAAAACCTTTCTTTGTTCTCTCTATTGCTTGTTCGCGAGTTATTGAGTGTTCTTGTTGGTGTGTAATATCCAACAGCCCAAGAGTGTCTATCTCGGTGTGTCATATCCGATCTAGTCACTTAGGAGTATCAAGAAGCCTTTCCGCAGCCTCTTGTGTCACCAATCGATCCACAACCTTGTAGAGCTTGAGTCTTTGATTCGTTCTAGCAAGGATCTATCCCATACTATCCAGAGAAGCAATCTAGGGACGTATTATGTGGTATCAGAGCATCTCTGGTTAGGGAAGTACTCGTTTCTCTTTTGTTTCGATTTAACCTGTTCATCTTCTTGATCAGTTTTAGATCGATCCGTTTTGTTTCAACTGATCTGTTCTTTGATTCGTAAAATCCATTGATAGATCTGTAATCCGTGGTTGTTTGATTGTGTGATCTAATCATTTTGTGTCGATTAAACTGTTAAGAGTTTTGAATTGATAGATCTAGGTTTCGCGCTTTTAGATCCGATCGTTATCGATTCATATTCTCGTTTTGATCTCTTGTTTGAATCTGATTGATTGTGTGATCTGTTTTAAATCATCTATAACAACTAGATCTACTTGTGTAACGTCGAAATCTGATCAACGAACCTACCCTGATCTCGTCTCTATTGTGATTTACTTGTTGTCGATTTGAATTCTAGTTGCTTGTTAATCAAGTTTTCTTTACCGCCAGTTTATTTCAGTTTAAAATCTCTTGATCATCTACTGATTACGATCAGTTTATTGGAATTATTTACTGGTTGAGTGTTGTTGTTGATTCTAGGTACCAATGGGGAAAGAATCAGAAGAAGAAGCCGAGCTAGTAAGGAAGAACAAGATGCTGAGAGAGCAAATGACCGAGCAAATGAATCAGACTATGATCTCTACAATGGCTGATATGCTCAAGGCTAGCATGAAGGAATTACGTGAGGAGATGAGACAAGAGTTGAGGCAAGCTACTGGCCAGGGACATAGCAATGAGTCTAGAAGGAACCGGCCTACTCCAGTACGGCAAGAGCATGCGGGTTCACAAGAGACCGACAACTACTACTCGCGCCATAGAACTGAGCACAACCCAACTGAGCGCAGTAGTTCTTCTTCTGAACTGAGCAGAGGAAGATCGAGGCGTGAACATGATGGAAGGGGATCACGCAAAGACAAGCTTTCTGGACTTAAGCTTAAGATTCCATCCTTCCATGGCAAGGTTGATCCAGATGCCTATTTGGAATGGGAAAAGAAGATCGAGCTTGTCTTCAATTGCCAACACTACTCCAATGCCCAACGGATCAAGATAGCAGCAACTGAATTCTATGATTATGCATTGAGTTGGTGGGATCAGCTTGTAACTACTAGACGGCTTAACCAAGAGAACCCGGTTGATGCATGGCACGAGATGAAGTCACTCATGCGCAAACGGTTTGTTCCAAGCCATTATCACCGCGATCTACATCAAAAGCTGCGAAGACTTACCCAAGGAACACGAACTGTTGAAGAATACTATCAAGACATGGAGTTGCTGATGTTACGCGCTAGTATCTTGGAGGATAGAGAAGCTACTATGGCAAGGTTTCTTGGAGGCTTAACCGTGAGATACAAGACAATGTGGAGATGCAACACTATGTGGAGATAGAAGAGATGTTGCACAAAGCTATTCTAGTGGAGCAGCAGCTCAAGAGGAAGGGTAACTCACGCAGCTATGGATCTTCTAAGTTCCACCACTCTAAGGAGGAGAAAACATCCTATCTAAAGGATAGCAAGTCTCAGCAGAAAGAAGAGACTAAGCCGAGCAGCACCTACAGCAAAGACAAAGGCAAAGCTGAAGTTACTAGTTCAAGAACTAGAGATGTTAAGTGCTTCAAATGTCAAGGGCGTGGGCATTATGCTAATGAGTGCACCAACAAAAAGGTTATGATTCTTCTTGAGAATGGAGAGTATGAATCAGAGGAAGAGAAGTTTGGTTCTGATCATGAGGAATCTGAAGAAGAAAGTGAAGTAGAACCCGTGAAAGGAAGATTGTTGGTGACAAGAAGGCTCTTGAACTTGCAAGCCAAGAATGGAGAGCTTGAGCAGCGAGAGAATCTATTCTACACAAGGTGTATGGTTCAGGGAAAGGTGTGCAGCCTCATTATTGATGGAGGAAGTTGTGTCAATGTAGCTAGTGAGACAATGGTGAAGAAATTGGGTTTGAAAGTTCAGAAACACCCAAGACCCTACAGATTGCAGTGGCTCAATGAGGAGGGCGAGATGAGAGTTTCTACTCAAGTACTGGTTCCTATAGCCATTGGTAGATATGAAGATGAAGTCTTGTGTGATGTGTTGCCAATGGAAGCCAGTCATATACTTCTGGAAGACCCTGGCAGTATGATAGACGTGTGAATCATGATGGCTTCACCAACAAGCATTCATTCGAATTCAAGGGAAAGAAGACTGTGCTGGTGCCTTTATCTCCTAAAGAGGTTCATGAAGATCAAATCCAGCTTCAGAAAAAGAAAGAGAAAGAGATTGATCTCAAACCTGATCATAACAAGCATCACAGCCTCTATGCCAAACAGGGAGATATCAAAAGAATTCTCTACTCTCAAAATTCTATTATCTTGCTTATGTTTAAAGAGACTCTTCTAACAGTTACTGATCACACACCGGATCATCCGAGTGAACTAGTTTCTCTTTTACAGGAGTATGCAGATGTGTTTCCAGAAGATAGCCCCATTGGATTGCCTCCAGTGCGTGGGATTGAGCACCAAATAGACTTTGTACCTGGTTCTACACTGCCCAACCGTCCAGCATACAGGACCAATCCAGTTGAAACTAAAGAACTGCAAAAACAAGTAGAGGAGCTGATGGAGAAGGGTCATATCCGAGAGAGTTTGAGTCCTTGTGCAGTTCCAGTGCTCCTTGTGCCAAAGAAAGATGGGAGCTGGCGCATGTGTGTTGATTGTAGAGCAATCAACAACATAACAGTGAAGTATCGCCACCCTATTCCTAGATTAGATGATATGCTTGATGAGTTGCATGGTTCTTGCATATTTTCTAAAATAGATTTGAAAAGTGGATATCACCAGATTAGGATGAAAGAAGGAGATGAGTGGAAAACTGCTTTTAAAACTAAACATGGTTTGTATGAATGGTTAGTTATGCCATTTGGATTAACCAATGCGCCTAGTACATTCATGAGACTGATGAATCATATTCTTAGGTCTTTCATAGGCATCTTTGTTGTTGTGTACTTTGATGATATATTAGTTTACAGCAAATGCTTAGAAGATCATATAGAACATCTTAGGGCTGTTTTGGATGTTTTGAAAAAGAAAAGCTTTATGCCAATCTAAAGAAGTGCACTTTTGCACAGATAACTGGTCTTTCTAGGTTTTGTTGTAAGTGCAGATGGTGTAAAGGTCGATTAAGCACATGACTGATCATTCATGAGACTGATGAATCATATTCTTAGGTCTTTCATAGGCATTTGTTGTTGTGTACTTTGATGATATATTAGTTTACAGCAAATGCTTAGAAGATCATATAGAACATCTTAGGGCTGTTTTGGATGTTTGAGAAAAGAAAGCTTTATGCCAATCTAAAGAAGTGCACTTTTTGCACAGATAACTTGGTCTTTCTAGGTTTTGTTGTAAGTGCAGATGGTGTAAAGGTGGATCAGGAAAAGATCAAAGCAATACAAGAGTGGCCGAGTCCAACTACAGTGGGAGAAGTAAGGAGTTTTCATGGACTGGCAGGTTTCTATAGGCGCTTTGTGAAGGATTTCAGCACTCTAGCAGCTCCCCTAACTGAGATAATCAAGAAGGATGTAGGATTCAAGTGGGGAGAAGTTCAAGAAGCCGCATTCCAACTCCTTAAAGAGAAGCTTACTCAATCTCCTCTTCTCATACTTCCTGATTTTTCTAAAACATTTGAAATAGAATGTGATGCCTCAGGAATTGGAATTGGTGCTGTTTTGATGCAGGATAAGAGACCTATTGCTTACTTCAGTGAGAAACTCAGTGGAGCTACTCTCAACTATGCCACTTATGACAAAGAACTCTACGCTTTGGTGAGAGCTCTACAGACTTGGCAGCATTATCTCTGGCCAAAGGAGTTTGTCATTCATACCGACCATGAATCTCTCAAGTATCTCAAAGGACAAAGTAAGCTCAGCAAGAGACATGCTAGATGGGTAGAGTTCATTGAAACCTTTCCTTATGTGATCAAATACAAACAAGGTAAGGAAAATATAGTTGCTGATGCACTATCCAGAAGGTATGTCCTCTTAACTACTCTTGATGCTAAGTTGCTAGGCTTTGAGCAGATTAAAGAAATGTATGAATCTGATCCTGACTTTCAAGAAGCTTATAAATCATGTGCTAAGTATGCTTCTGGACATTATTTTAGGCATGATGGATTCTTATTCTATGACAATCGTTTATGTGTGCCTAATTGCTCTTTGAGAGATCTATTTGTCAGGGAATCCCATGGAGGAAGCTTGATGGGTCATTTTGGTATAGCAAAAACCCTTAAAGTTCTGCAGGATCACTTCTATTGGCCGCATATGAAAAGAGATGTGGAGAGAATCTGTGGAAGGTGCACAACTTGCAAGCTTGCAAAGTCTAAAGTTCAACCCCACGGTTTGTATACTCCTTTGCCTATTCCTACCCATCCTTGGAATGATATATCTATGGATTTTGTTATGGGTTTGCCTAGAACTAGGACTGGAAAGGATTCTATCTTTGTGGTTGTTGATAGATTCTCTAAAATGGCACATTTCATAGCTTGCAATAAAACTGATGATGCATTACATGTAGCTAACTTGTTCTTTAAAGAAGTTGTACGTTTGCATGGAATGCCTAGGACTATAGTTTCAGATAGAGACACTAAATTCCTTAGCTACTTTTGGAAAACATTGTGGTCTAAACTAGGAACTAAGCTATTGTTTTCTACTACTTGTCATCCACAAACTGATGGGCAAACTGAAGTAGTTAATAGAACCCTAGGAACTCTCCTGCGTGCATTCATCAAAAAGAACTTGAAATCATGGGAAGATTACTTGCCTCATTGTGAATTTGCATACAATCATGCTATGCATTCTGCTTCTAAGTTTTCTCCTTTTGAAATTGTTTATGGGTTCAATCCCATCTCACCTTTGGATCTAATACCTTTGCCTGAGTGTGAAAGGTTAGTATGGATGGGAAAAAGAAAGCTGAGATGGTTCAGCAGATTCATGAGCAAGCTAAGCGCAATCTTGAAAGAAAACTAAGCAATACGCCAAACAAGCTAACAAGGGAAGGCGTGAGATGATCTTTGATGTTGGAGATCAAGTATGGGTTCACTTGAGGAAAGAGAGGTTTCCAAAGGAGAGGAAGTCTAAGCTAATGCCGCGGATTGATGGCCCTTTTGAAGTCACCAAGAGGATCAATGACAATGCCTACAAACTTGATCTGCAAGGTAAGTACGATATAAGTGATAGCTTCAATGTTACTGACTTGATCCCTTTTGTTGCAGATGAGCCAGATTTGAGGACAAATCCTTTTCAAGAGGGAGGGGATGATGTGATCATGGACCAACTACCTAATGAAGATGATGAGGATCTAGATAAGCCGGCTGATGAAGATGTTCTAGCCTTGCCTAAAGGACCTATGACTCGATCAAGATCAAGAAAGCTCACGCAAGTTATTGGAGGATTGGTTAAGATGTCATGGAAGCAAGAGGAATGTCTTGGTAGAAGCTTGATCAACCAAGACACACTTATCACCATTCAAGCTACTTCACCATCAAGCTGATCATCAACTAAGCAAGCAATCTATGCGTGCTCTTTTTCCCTATCTTTGGTTTTGTCCCAATGGGTTTTCCAAAGATAGGTTTTTAACGAGGCCATAGATTTGCTTCTCAAATCTCTTAGTTGATGATCTCGATCCAACCTTATCCCGGATCAACCTTATGTTATACATTTCATGTTTTTTTGTTTTCAAACTTGTCATTAGTTTCTATTTTCAAGAGAACCGTGTGCCTTTACTCTCTTGATAGTTTTCGAGAAGCTTGGAGTCTGTTCCAACTTCTCTTATATAAGTGTACTTTGAAACCCTTATCAATAACAATTATCTTTTATCAAAAACCTTTCTTTGTTCTCTCTATTGCTTGTTCGCGAGTTATTGAGTGTTCTTGTTGGTGTGTAATATCCAACAGCCCAAGAGTGTCTATCTCGGTGTGTCATATCCGATCTAGTCACTTAGGAGTATCAAGAAGCCTTTCCGCAGCCTCTTGTGTCACCAATCGATCCACAACCTTGTAGAGCTTGAGTCTTTGATTCGTTCTAGCAAGGATCTATCCCATACTATCCAGAGAAGCAATCTAGGGACGTATTATTTTCCGCCTCAATCATCCATAACCTTGTAGAGCTTGAGTCTTTGATAGCAAGGATCTATCCCATACTATCCAGAGAAGCAATCTAGGGACGTATTATTGCCTCAGTCAGTATCTGATCAGAACATTTGATGTTTAGTTTAGGTCTTGGTCGGATCAGTTGTTTAAGTTATGATACAGTTCACTTCTTGTTTAGTTTCGGTTTGAATCCATCTCCTAAAACAGTTTGCTAAGCTGTTATGGATTGATTGGAGAAACGAAACTAAACTCAGTCTGATCTTGTCTTGAACTGTTGTTAACTGAATAGAACTGAACTGATCTGATCTGGTATGAAAGGAACCGAGCTTGAACTGATTTGATTAAGTTGTTTAGCTTGAACCGAACTGTCAGATTGTTGATGTTCTGAACCCAACCTTGCCCTGTTTTGATCAGCTAAGGTGTGGAGCTTTGCTAGTCCCATCCTATCCATTCAGTCTCTTGGTAAGCCACAATCAAGTGAGTCAGATGAGTTGTTGAGTTAACCATAGTAACCGATCAGAACCTTGTCCATTCTCAGGTCCATTCAGCCTTGTTCAAGTGGAACTCAAGTCTTGTCCAAGCCAGTTTCAAGACTAATCTTTAGGTGAGTCTAGAGAGAAGATGAGATAGATCATGAATGTGTACATGATTGAGTTTAAATTGTAGTATCTCAATTAGATAGTAAAGTCTTTGAATCCTTTAAGAAGTGTATGGGTTTACTTAGTGTAAACACTTACACTTAAAGATTAATCAAAAGGTTAAAGTGAGGTTAATCATAATCATAGTACTTGTTCTTAAGTACTAATCTTAATTATGAAATAATCATGGTTTTGATTATGGATTAATCTTGGTTAATTAAGAATTAATCTTGGTTTAATTGAGAATTAATCTGAGATTAATTAAAGAGTAATCATGATTAATTAAGTACTAATCTTGGATTAATTAAAGATTAATATGAGATTAATTAAGGATTAATCTAGGATTAATTAAGAGTTAATTATGATTAATTAAGAGTTAATTATGATTAATTAAGGATTAATTATGAATTAATTTTGGAATGATTATGGAAGTAAAATCATGTGAAATCTTATTATATTCACTATCCCTAAAGCCCCCGCATTACCGTGACTTGGTCCTGCGAATGGAACAAGGTCATGAAGACACGATGATGGGGTAGCTCCCTGGAGACCGTGTACTGCATGACGATGTAGTGTCGGATTGTTCATACCAGACATTCGACAATGATGGTGATGCTAACTCACTAGTCTCGGTTAGCCTTAGTGGTTTCTCGGGTCTAGTATATATATTGTCTTTTATGAGTATGGTAACGGGCGGGTGTTGTGGAAGTGATGTTTAAAATAAGAATTCACAATGATGATCGATATAAAAGTATAGTACTAGTACTTGCATGATCATGTATATGCATTTGATAATTGCTTGATTTATTATTGATTGTGTTGTGATTCTAGATTCACTGAGTAAACTAGTTGCTCATGACTCATTTGTGTGTGCAGGTAACCCTTAGGCGGGAGACACTTAAATCTTTTGGACGGAAGGAGCGGCCAACCAGCGGTAGTATTTTGTTGTCCTTGCAACGTACCTTTTGATGTATATTTACTTAAAACGTTGTTGGGCAATAGGCCGTAGGATAAAACTATAACACTTTGTAAATGTTTAAAGTAAATAAATAATGTATAAAAGATGTTTATAAATCACGAGTTCTCATATGATATTAGTCCTTGTCCGGGACGAACTAACTATCGAATATTGCTTTATCGGGTTGAAAAGCCTAGAGTAATATCCGATAGGAGCGTCTGTGTTCTTTGGTTGTTGGTCTAAGGTGATCGGATTTATTTCGAGAACCTCGGGTCGACCATCAGGGAACATCGACCGTGTCATTTCCGGTTATCTATGATCGGGGGTGTCACAAAGGTGGTATCAGAGCATTGTTATACGATGCTAGAATGGGACTTGTTTCAAAAAAAAAAATTTCGAGTCAAAAATGTGTCGCAAGGATAATTAGGATATGCTGGTTTGTTCCTTCTTTTAGGAATTGATAGACCTGGGTAGAAACTTACCATGATCTTTTGCTGCAGATGCCACCGAGACAGGCACATCGTGGTGGACATTATCTACCGATACCTATTTCATCATCTTCAGACTCCTCGCCGTCATCTACTCCGGCACCACTTCCGACTCCTAGCTTTGAGGCTACACCTTCAGGCTCTAGCTTTGAGACTGGCCCGTCTGAAGGGTCATATGATCAGACACCGGAGCACATTCCTTTGTCTCCAGACCCATACTTTATGGACATCGAGGTGGATGTGGTACACGATAGTCCAGTGCATGGAGATCATCCCGCAGCTCCTGCATCTCCTGCCGCTGATATTCCACCAGCTCCTGCCGCTCATATTCCACCGGCCCTGCCGCACCTATTCCGGCAGCACAACCTCAACCAGCGCCAACCGATCCAGCTATGATAGCACTTCTGGAACTGATGGCTGAGATGGTGAATTTGCAATATCAAGCACTGAATGCACAGCAAGAAGCACAGCGTGCTCAGCCAGCTCCAGTACCTACCACTTCTCACTCGGACTTCCTGAAGATAGTCATGATTATGAAGAACTTGGGGACGAAGCATTACCAGGGAGGCACTGATCCCTTTGAAGCTGATGTGTGGCTTCACAATCTCGAGCAGAACTTTGCTGCAACCCGTTGTCCGGAAGAATTTAAAAAAGACGTGGCTGTTTACTATTTAGAGAAGGACGCCATCAGTTGGTGGTTATGCGTAGAGAGGAACTTTGGAGACTTCAATCTGAGTTGGGCTGACTTCCGTACAGCGTTCGTTCGAAAGTACTTCCCACCGGAAGCCCGTGATCGATTGGAGATTAAATTCATGGAGCTAGTTCAGGGAGGATTATCTGTTAGGAAGTATGAGGCAGAGTTCACCCGTCTCAGGAAGTATGTCCACTATGGTCGAGAGGACGAGATGATGATTATCCGTAAGTTCCTTCGAGGACTTAACCCATATATCAGGAGCAGACTTGAGGCAGTAGAGTTTCATCGGCTTGCTGATCTTGTTGAGCGTGCTGTGAACGTTGAGGAGGCCATTGCTGCTGAGAGAGCTTCTTCTAGCAATGCCGCACAACCTAGACGTCCATCTGTTCCGTTCCAGCCTCAGCCGCATTCTGCTATGCAGCGAGGACGAGGAGGTAGAGCTTTTCGGGGAGGTCGTTCTGGAGGTTCTAGACCTAGAACCCCGACTTGTTTCACTTGTGGCCAGCTGGGCCATGTTAGGAGGGATTGTCCGACCGTGGGACAGTTCCAACCGGCTGTACCATCTCACATCACTTGTTTCACGTGTGGAGAGCGAGGACATTATGCGACATCATGTCCACGCACTCATCTTGCTCAGCCTGTTGTTTCGAGTGCTCGACCCGCCAGACCAGTTAACCCACCTTTACCCTTACCTCCTGCTAAGCGTCAAGCCACTGCTGGTAGGGCTTACGCTTTAGAGTTACCAGGACCATCCGGACCACCTCAGGGTCCGATTTCAGGTTTGTTTTCTTATCCGATTGAGTGTTGCATAAATTATTAAAAATAAAAAAATAATTGATTTGTGAATTAGTGATATAAAAATATTATAAAAGTGGTTGAGTAAGTAATTGACGGTAAAGTCAATTATTGTCAGGGACTTTGCTTGTGGGTGGAATATCCGCCCACATCCTTTTCGATTCAGGAGCAACACATAGTTTTGTAGCTCCCGAAGTAGCATCCCAATTCGATGGAGAATTCACTAAGGTGAATTTATCCATTCCCGTTCTAACTCCCGGAGATCAAGTTCTTGAAACTGAAGGCTGTATTCTAAGAGTTCCAATCATTATCCAAGATATGGTTTTTCCGGCTGATTTGTTAGTTCTCCCCTTAGAGAGGTATGAGGTAATCTTAGGGATGGATTGGCTGTCAAGTTACCGAGCTCACCTTGATTGTGGTCGAGGGAAGATTGTTTTCGAGAGAGATACCCAACCCCCTTTAGCTTACCATGGCATAGTACCAAGTGTTGGAGCGTCATTAGTGTCAGCACTGAGAATTGAAAACCTTTTGGAGAAGGGTGAAGAAGTATACTTAGTGACCTTAGTTGCTGGACCAGTAGAAGACGAGAAAGAGCAGAACATGGAAGAAATACCAGTAGTCAGAGAATATGAGGACGTGTTTAAGGCATTAGAGGGATTGCCGCCGTCTAGGAGTAACCCCTTTAGTATAACCTTAGAACCCGGATCAGCTGCAATAGCAAAGGCACCATACCGAATGGCACCAGCAGAACTCGCTGAGTTGAAGCAGCAGTTAGCTGATTTGTTAGACAAAGGTTTCATACGTCCTAGTTCATCACCATGGGGAGCACCCGTGCTATTTGTAAAGAAGAAAGACAGAAGCATGCGGTTATGTATTGATTATCGTGGAATCAATAACGTAACCATAAAAGACAAGTACCCACTCCCAAGAATTGATGAACTATTAGACCAGTTACAAGGTGCAAGCTGGTTTTCAAAGATTGATTTAGCTTCGGGTTATCATCAGATTCCGATTTCCGAAACCGATATCATGAAGACCGCCTTTAGAACCCGCTATGGACACTTTGAGTTCGTAGTAACGCTTTTTGGTCTTACCAATGCCCCGGCTGCATTTATGCGACTGATGAATGAAGTATTTCGGGATTACCTGGATGAGTTTGTTATCATATTCATTGACGACATCCTCATATATTCCCGAAGTGCAGAAGAACACGAAAGGCATCTACGACTAGTTTTGGAGCGTCTCCGAGATCAAAAGCTTTTTGCTAAGCTTAGTAAATGTCGTTTCTGGAAAAGAGAAGTTGGCTTCTTAGGACATCGAGTGTCAGAAGAAGGAGTTGCCGTCGATCCAGAAAAGATAGCTGCTATTAAGGAATGGCCGCATCCGACTTCTGTTACCGAGATTCGAAGTTTTCTCGGATTGGCCGGCTATTACAGAAAGTTTGTCCAAGCATTTGCAAGCGTATCAAAGCCTTTGACTCGTCTTACCGGTAAAGGGATTGCTTATGAATGGAGTATAGAAACCGACGAAGCATTCGAAAAGTTAAAAGAAGCTTTGACGACTGCACCTATCTTAGCCTTGCCCAAGCCTAACCAACCATACACCGTGTATACGGATGCATCTCATGTTGGTTTAGGTTGTGTGCTGATGCAAGAAGATAAGGTAATCGCCTATGCATCTAGGCAACTAAGAAAGCATGAAGTAAATTATCCGACACATGACCTAGAGATGGCTGCAGTAGTATTTGCCCTTCGGATTTGGCGATCATATTTGTATGGTGAGAAGATCCAAGTGTTCACTGACCATAAAAGCCTTAAGTATCTTTTCACTCAACCTGATCTGAACCTAAGGCAAAGACGATGGATGGAGTTCATAGCTGATTATGACATGCATATCCTATATCATCCAGGAAAAGCCAACGTTGTTGCAGATGCGTTGAGCAGAAGGAAAGTTGATGTAGATATTGAAAAAGAACTCCAGAACCTGGAAGCGGAATTCAAGATGATTAGTTTGGCTGCCTTAGAAGGAGAGGAAAGACAACCTCTAGGACTACAAGCAGTAAGCCAAGCTGGTTTACTTTCTCGTATCCGAGAATATCAAATGAGAGATGTGAACCTGAAGAAGATACGAGAGCAGTTGAATGAAGGAAACTTCGGAGGATATCAAGTTGCAAGTGATGGAACTTTGTTACTCAATGGTCGAGTAACTGTTCCGAAAGGAGAAGGACTTCAAGAGGAGATTCTAAGGACTGCACACCATTCTCTCTTAAGCATTCATCCCGGGAGCACAAAGATGTATCGAGATATCAGAAGATATTACCACTGGCCAGGGATGAAGAGAGATGTTGCCATATGGGTTTCTCAGTGTCAGAGTTGCCAGCGGATAAAAGCTGAACACCAAGTCCCAGGTGGCTTACTTCAAAGCCTACCTATCCCTGAATGGAAATGGGATGCAGTAGCAATGGACTTTATTTCTGGTTTACCTCGAGCACCCGGCCGTGGGAATGATGCAGTTTGGGTGATTGTCGATCGTCTCACCAAATCGGCTCATTTCCTACCGATGAAACTTACAGACAAAGTTGAGACGTTAGCAGAGCTGTATTTGGAGGAAATAGTAAAGCTTCATGGGGTACCAGCAAATATAGTTTCAGACCGAGACCCGCGCTTTACAGCTGAATTTTGGCGAGCCTTTCAACAAGCCTTGGGAACTGATTTGCATATGAGTACAGCATTTCATCCAGAAACCGATGGCCAAACCGAAAGAACCATTAGAACTCTGGAAGATCTGTTAAGGTTGTGTATCTTAGACTGGAATGGTCCGTGGGAAAAGTTTTTGCCGCTGATAGAATTCTCCTACAACAATAGCTACCACTCTAGTATTGGTATGTCACCATACGAAGCATTGTATGGTCGACCTTGTAGAACGCCAATATGTTGGGCAGAAGTTGGTGAGAGAAGAATTCTTGGTCCAGAAATAGTAGATGAGGCTGCAGAGAAAGTAAGGATAATTCAAACCAATATGAAGAAGGCTCAAGACCGACAGAAAAAGTATGCAGACCGCGGTAGAAGAGAAGTCATTTTTGCAGTAAATGATTTAGTCTTCTTGAAAGTAGCTGCACAAAAAGGAAAGGATCGATTTGGAAAAATTGGGAAGCTAGCTACTCGTTACATTGGGCCGTACCAAATTGTCGCTAGAGTTGGAGAAGTAGCCTATAGACTAGAACTTCCACACAATATGCCTATGCATCCGGTATTTCATGTGTCGATGCTGCGTAAGCATATACCAGATCCGAATATGGTCGAGCCGCAGCGACCAGAGAACTTGCAACCTAACCTTACTTATCCTGAAGGTCCTTTGCGAATAGGCGAGCGTCGTATCAAGAAATTGAAGAATAGGGAAATTTCGCAAGTTCAAGTATTTTGGGGAAAGCGACAGAGAGTTGTTATAACATGGGAGGATGAAGATAAGTTCCGAGTTGATTATCCAGAACTCTTCTCAGATACCCCAGTCGTCCAGTAAAGGGTGTACACTTGTATTTTGAGAATTCGGGGACGAATTCTTTTAAGGGGGAAAGAGTGTAATAACCCTTATGAGCCAATAAATTTTTGGTCGAGAGAAATCCCGCTTGACCAGTTTTTAGTTGGTTTAACAAGGATTAATAAAAATAAAAATCGACCCGGTAGATTAATTTCTCGAAGGGACTGTCTTGTGGTTGAAAGACCTTCACTTGATAGTTTGGTCGAGCCTTAAATATTTTGGTCGAATTTTTATTAAACTGGAAGAGATTTTCCGAGAACAAGAGGAGAGCCAAAGACAAGGAATATTTGGTTGAAAAATTATTGAAAATTATCAACCAACTGCTACAAGTAATTTTGGACCAGACTCATGTCTTCCATCAGCCTGTTTGCTCAGTCTTTAATCACATGACAATCACAAGCTGCCTGCTTGCCTTGTTTCTTAGATTGTCATGTGAGAAGCACATGAAAGGACTGGAGTTTCTTCAGGTTAAGGAAAGGACAGCAGCTTGTGTTGAGAGTGCTGAAGCAGCTGGCCAGCTGTCCCCACTCAGCTTAGCTTTGTCCTGAGTGAAACCCTCACCTGAAGTAAGCTCACCTCATATTTAACCCCTCTCCAGATGCTTCCCACGTTCAGAACCCTGCAGAAAAACCTAGAGAATTTCAGTGAGAAAGAGAGAAAGAAGAACAGAAAAATCAGTGAGAAAAATCAAGAAAATAAATCAAGAAAAAATTCTTGGTGATCTAATCTTCAACCCTAGACCAGTCTGTTGCTTTGAGAAAGATCAGAAGGTGAGATTTTTGATTAAAAACCTAGACCTAATTTAGTTCAGATCATGATCAGGACTTGATCTTTCTCTTTGATCAGTTCAGCCGCAACCTTACCTTGGAGAAGAGGATCAGCTGAGGCCATCTAGTCCTTTAGTTCGTCTTGGTAAGCTTTGGTCTCCTTGCCTCAGTCAGTATCTGATCAGAACATTTGATGTTTAGTTTAGGTCTTGGTCGGATCAGTTGTTTAAGTTATGATACAGTTCACTTCTTGTTTAGTTTCGGTTTGAATCCATCTCCTAAAACAGTTTGCTAAGCTGTTATGGATTGATTGGAGAAACGAAACTAAACTCAGTCTGATCTTGTCTTGAACTGTTGTTAACTGAATAGAACTGAACTGATCTGATCTGGTATGAAAGGAACCGAGCTTGAACTGATTTGATTTAAGTTGTTTAGCTTGAACCGAACTGTCAGATTGTTGATGTTCTGAACCCAACCTTGCCCTGTTTTGATCAGCTAAGGTGTGGAGCTTTGCTAGTCCCATCCTATCCATTCAGTCTCTTGGTAAGCCACAATCAAGTGAGTCAGATGAGTTGTTGAGTTAACCATAGTAACCGATCAGAACCTTGTCCATTCTCAGGTCCATTCAGCCTTGTTCAAGTGGAACTCAAGTCTTGTCCAAGCCACTTTCAAGACTAATCTTTAGGTGAGTCTAGAGAGAAGATGAGATAGATCATGAATGTGTACATGATTGAGTTTAAATTGTAGTATCTCAATTAGATAGTAAAGTCTTTGAATCCTTTAAGAAGTGTATGGGTTTACTTAGTGTAAACACTTACACTTAAAGATTAATCAAAAGGTTAAAGTGAGGTTAATCATAATCAAAAAAAAAAAAAAAAAAAAAAAAGGTTAATCTTAATCATAGTACTTGTTCTCAAGTACTAATCTTAATTATGAAATAATCATGGTTTTGATTATGGATTAATCTTGGTTAATTAAGAATTAATCTTGGTTTAATTGAGAATTAATCTGAGATTAATTAAAGAGTAATCATGATTAATTAAGTACTAATTTTGGATTAATTAAAGATTAATATGAGATTAATTAAGGATTAATCTAGGATTAATTAAGAATTAATTATGATTAATTAAGGATTAATTATGAATTAATTTTGGAATGATTATGGAAGTAAAATCATGTGAAATCTTATTATATTCACTATCCCTAAAGCCCCCGCATTACCGTGACTTGGTCCTGCGAATGGAACAAGGTCATGAAGACACGATGATGGGGTAGCTCCCTGGAGACTGTGTACTGCATGACGATGCAGTGTCGGATTGTTCATACCGGACATTCGACAATGATGGTGATGCTAACTCACTAGTCTCGGTTAGCCTTAGTGGTTTCTCGGGTCTAGTATATATATTGTATTTTATGAGTATGGTAACGGGGGGGGTGTTGTGGAAGTGATGTTTAAATTAAGAATTCACAATGATGATCGATATAAAAGTATAGTACTAGTACTTGCATGATCATGTATATGCATTTGATAATTGCTTGATTTATTATTGATTGTGTTATGATTCTAGATTCACTGAGTAAACTAGTTGCTCATGACTCATTTGTGTGTGCAGGTAACCCTTAGGCGGGAGACACTTAAATCTTTTGGACGGAAGGAGCGGCCAACCAGCGGTAGTATTTTGTTGTCCTTGCAACGTACCTTTTGATGTATATTTACTTAAAACGTTGTTGGGCAATAGGCCGTAGGATAAAACTATAACACTTTGTAAAATGTTTAAAGTAAATAAATAATGTATAAAAGATGTTTATAAATCAGGAGTTCTCATATGATATTAGTCCTTGTCCGGGACGAACTAACTATCGAATATTGCTTTATCGGGTTGAAAAGACTAGAGTAATATCCGATAGGAACGTCTGTGTTCTTTGGTTGTTGGTCTAAGGCGATCAGATTTATTTCGAGAACCTCGGGTCGACCATCAGGGAACATCGACCGTGTCATTTCCGGTTATCTATGATCGGGGGTGTCACACTTTATGTATCCAAATCAAGCTTCTTACAGAGTGATTCATCCTGGTTTGATTGGAACGACGAAGAAGCTGTCCTATTCCCAAACTGGAAAACTGGAATCACCTGATTTGAAAGTGGGATAACTCATTCATCCCAACTCCTATGAGATTAATTCAACTTCCTGGTGATTCTCCAACACTTTAGGTATCCAAGTCAAGCTTATTACAAAGTGATTCATCCTGGTTTGATTGGAACGCCGAAGAAGCTGTCCTATTCCCAAACTGGGAAACTGGAATCACCTGATTAGAAAGTGGGATAACTTCTTCATCCCAACTCCTATGAGATTTATTCAACTTCCTGGTGATTCTCCAACACTTTATGTATCCAAATCAAGCTTCTTACAAAGTGATTCATCCTGGTTTGATTGGAACGACGAAGAAGCTGTCCTATTCCCAAACTGGGAAATTGGAATCACCTGATTAGAAAGTGGGATAACTTCTTCATCCCAACTCCTATGAGATTTATTCAACGTCCTGGTGATTCTCCAACACTTTATGTATCCAAATCAAGCTTCTTACAGAGTGATTCATCCTGGTTTGATTGGAACGACGAAGAAGCTGTCCTATTCCCAAACTGGGTAACTGGAATCACCTTATTTGAAAGTGGGATAACTCATTCATCCCAACTCCTATGAGATTAATATGAGATTAAGAGATCCTTAGAGTAACTAGAATGTAAGTGAGAGTTTAGGTGAAGTTTAGAAAGAGATTATGAAAGATTAAGTAACTTGAGAGCCGTTTAGTGTCTAAGAGAGAAGAACCATAGTGTCTAAGAGATTAGAGAGACTCAAACTGCTTAATCTTTATTAGTGTTGATGAGTTACAATATATAGGAGAGCTACTAGGGTTTACAAATCGCAAAGGTAAGGAGAAAGCATGTGAAGTCAAGGTAAAGGATTCAAATCAACCACTAGCAAGCACCACATGCTTATGGCATCTTGGACTAAAGGTGCTTTAGCTTTCCAGCCTGTCCCAGCCTGGCAATGCGCGTCCCTTATCCCTTAAACGGTCTGATCCTTCTCCACTTGAGTAACTCTTCCATAGTTACCGTTTCACTTGTGCAAGGTAAGTTTTGGTTGAGGCTTGGATGGTACGGACTGTACGGCTTGTACGGCCTTGTACGGACGTCCGTACCATGCTCTCCCTAAACTCCCTTAAGCTTCCTCATCTCCTTTCCTCTTCAACTCCTTAGCTTTTCATACATATACTCAGCTCAACTCAACACTTCCCCTCAAGCTTAGCTTTGTATAAGTCTAAGCTTGGACAGCCATGAGATCTTCCTCATTAAAAACCTCACCAAGGAAAACCCATTGGGATAAAACCTTGATGAGGGAAAAAGAGTAAAGATCTCATAGCTAAGGGGATCAGCTCCTTCTCTTCCCAAGATCAATGAGGCCCAACCTGATGTGAATGGACTCCATTGTCTTCTGTCTTGCAGCCTTGGTGAACACATCCGCCAACTGATCTTCACTCCTTGTGTAGCATGGCAAGATGACTCCTAAGGTGATCATCTGCCTCACCTTGTGACAATCAACTTCAATATGCTTGGTTCTCTCATGGAACACCGAGTTGGAGGCAATGTGGATGGCGGCTTGGTTGTATCAATGCATGGTCATTGGCGTGGCTTGATCAATCTCCAAGTGCTTCAAGATGCCTTTGATCCACACTAACTCGTTGGTGAGCTTCAGCATAGCTCTATACTCAGCTTCTGCACTTGAGCAAGACACTACCTTCTGCTTCTTACTCTTCCAAGTCACCAAGTTGCCTCCAATGAATGTGCAATAGCCTGTGGTTGATCTCCTGTCTGCTCTATCACCAGCCCAATCTGCATCACAGTATCCCACCACTTCAGTGCTTCCATTGCAACCCATCCATACTCCTTGATCAGGTGAGCCGTTGAGATACATCAAGATCCTCTCCACCATGCGCCAGTGATGCTCCTTAGGCACTTGCATGTGTTGACTCACCTGATTCACAGCAAAACAAATGTCAGGTCTGGTTATGGTAAGATAAATCAATTTGCCAACTAGTTTTCTATAGAGTTTAGGATCCTGATAAGGTTTGTTGTCTTCAATCTCCCCCTCTCGTGGGACTTTGTAGCCATCCTCCATGGGCATCCTTGCTGTCTTGCCTCCATAAGCACCGGCACCTTTCAAAAGATCAAGTGTATACTTCCTTTGGGACATGAACAAACCTTCCTTGGATCTACATATCTCAATTCCAAGAAAGTATTTCATTTCTCCCAAGTCTTTAATCTCAAACATGGATTTAAGGAACTCCTTGGTTGCTATGATACCTTCCTTATCACTTCCTGTGATAATGATATCATCAACATACACAAGGAGTGCAATCATACCTGAGGGTGTCATGAGTGTGAAGAGGGTGTGATCTAGTTCAGACTTCTTGAAACCTCGGCCATTCAGAGTAGTTCTCAACTTGTTGTACCAAGCTCTTGGTGATTGCTTCAGCCCATAGATAGCTTTCTTCAGTCTCAACACATTCCCTCTCTTCACTAAGTGTTCAAGGCCTGGAGGTGGATGCATATACACTTCATCCTCAAGTTCACCTTGTAGAAAAGCATTCTTCACATCCATTTGCCATAACCTCCATCCAAGATTCACAGCCAAGCTTAATACAATCCGGATTGTGTGTAGTTTAGCTACTGGTGCAAAGGTTTCTATGTAATCTTCTCCATAAGTTTGAGTGAACCCTCTTGCAACTAGCCTTGACTTCTTCCTCTCAATCTTTCCATCCGCTTTGTACTTGATTGTGAATATCCATCTACTGGTCACAGCCTTCTTCCCTTTTGGTAACTCACTCTCATACCATGTATCATTCTTGATCATAGCTCCTGCCTCAGCTCCAACTGACTCCTTCCATTCTTTATCCATGATTGCTTCTTCATAGCTTCTTGGGATGTAGTTCTCATCCAAGTTAACCATGAAGGCACAATGTTCTTCTGGATATTGAGCAAAGGAGCACACGGCTTGAGAAGGATGCTCCACAGCTTGGGCATTGTAGTACACTCTCGTGTTTACCCAGCTAGACGGATCCTTCCTTATCCTTGTACTCCTTCTTAGTGGCTGCACAACCGGTTCTTCTTCCTGTTGTTCTTCTACCACTTCATCTTGAGAAGGTGTTTGCCTCACACCATGATCATGACCATGACCATCAGAGCCTATGCTCTCTTCTCCTTCATTCTCTACTCCTCCTTCATCCTGATTAGCCTCTTGCATAGGTTCCTCATGCTCCTCTCCTCCCTCATGATCAAGGTGGGATGGTGAACCAACTTCCGGAGGTGTAGTTGCGTGATTCCTTGGATCCTGGGATGTACTGATTCCAAGACCTTCAAGGATGATCCGCAAGGTGGTTGCCTTGTCTGATGTTAAGTCCTTCAGGTCTTCTTGATTCTTTTCTTCATAGTATCCTCTATCTTCCAAGAACTTCACATCTCTAGATACAAGTACTCTCCTTGCTATAGGATCATAGCATTTGTATCCTTTCTGTGTAGCTGAGTATCCTATAAACACAGCCTTAGTACTTCTTGCTTCTAGCTTGTTGATCATCTCTCCTGGTTTGAGCACAAAGCATAGGCATCCAAAGACTCGCAAGTAATCAAGAGCTGGTTTGTACCTGTTCAGAACTTCAAATGGAGCCTTCTCATTCAGAACCTTGGTTGGGGTTCTGTTTATCAAGTAACAAGCAGTGGCAACCGCATCACTCCAAAATCTCTTTGGAACATTACTCTGAAACATAAGGGACCTTGCCACTTCCATGAGGTGCCTATTCTTCCTCTCAGCCACTCCATTTTGCTGTGGAGTATACGGACAGCTTGTTTGATGTAGGATCCCATGTTGTGATAAGTGTTGCTTGAATGCATGACTTGTGTACTCTCCTCCATTATCTGATCTCAAAATTTTAATCTTAGCATGATAATGGTTAGTCACATAAGTTTGAAAGTTCCTAAATGCATCAAGTACCCTATCTTTGGTCTGAATTAAGGTTAACCAGGTGTATTTGGATTTTTCATCAATGAATGTGACAAAGTACTTATAACTATCTCTAGATAAGCAAGGAGCAGTCCACACATCTGAATGAATTAGATCAAAGCAATTATCATAAACGGTAGTAGACTTTTGAAACACAGTTCTACAATGCTTGCCTAAAATACAAGCTTCACAATCCTTGTTCTCAAACACAACACCTGGTACCATTAAGTTCAAAGCTTTAACATGAGGGTGTCCTACTCTAGCATGCCACAATGCATTTTTATTCAACAAAGAAGCAGAAGTAAACGAGCAACTATAATCAGGAACAGAAGTGAGTTCTTCAAGCATATAGAGATCTCCCTTAGTCACCCCTTTCCCAATCAATCTGCTGCTCTCAATATCCTGAAACTTCACATCATTAGGACTAAAGATAACATTGCATTGTAAATCATTAGTACATTTCTTTACAGATAATAGGTTTGATGTGAATTCAGGCATGTAAAAAGCTCTAGATTCTTTGTTAAACAACTTAAGCTTTCCTATTCCCTTAATAGGTATCTTATCTCCATTTGCTATCATCACATGCCCATGAGTAGGTTCTATATCCTTAATCAAGTTCTCATCACTTATCATATGATGTGATGCACCAGAATCAACAATCAATGGTTTATATACTCTTTTAGCATTATGACAAATTACTAAGAGATGAATGCATCCTATCAGTTCTAGCAATGTGTGCATTTCTATACTCATTCCTAGCTTCTAACCGTTCTACTAGTTCTCTAATCAAGTGATCATCCTTATATGCAATCCTAGAAGCTCCAAAGAATAACCATAAGTGTTACCGTTTTCCTTTAGCATTTTGAAGAGAGCATCAAGGTCTGATCTCTTGATGTAGTCATCATTGCTGCGTGAGCTTGAGGCGCCTGTGTAAGCCACCAGAGACTTCCCATTCCCATCATTGCCTCCAAGCCCATCCACTTCACTTGTCTTGCTGGTGCCAGCTCCGCTTGAACCTTCAGTCACATTTGCCCTTCCCTCACGCTCCTTCATGAACTTGGCCGGCTTGAGGTGTGGGTGTAGTATCCAGCATTGGCTCTTCTTATGACCATGCTTCTTGCAATGATCACAGTTGCCATTGAACTTCCTGTCCTCATACTTCCCGTGAGATGCCTTGTTTGCTTGTGGAGCTCGGTTGAGTCCTCATGAGCTGCTTGATTGGCAAGAGAGAGCTCCCCCTTTCCTCCAAACAACCCCATAGATCCCCTGCTCCCTTTGGATTTGTGCACACACCTCCTCAAGGTCCGGAAGCTTGTCTGACCTCAACATGTGCTGGATGAGTTGAGTGTAGGCCGGGTTCAGTGTGAGAAGAAGCCCAAAGACCTTGTCTTGCTCGCGCCTCTCATTCAGCTGATCTGGATCAGTTGTGCTCGGCCTCAGCATCTCCAGCTCTGACCATAAGGACCTGAACCTCCCCAAGTGCTTAGTGAACTCCATGTCCTCTTGCAAGCGGTTGATCGCTAGCTTCACTTCAAACACACGGCTGAGGTTGGAAGTGTTCCCATACACCTTCTTCAGCGTGTCCCACAGCTCTTTGGCTGATTCACAGTAGCTGTAGGCATCCAAGATAGCTGGGTCCAAGGATGCGTGTAGAACCGTCATCACCAGCATGTCTTCTTGTTGCCATTTCTCTACACAGCCGCTTCATTGGAGACCTCTTCTTGATCTCCTCCCTGAGTAATGAGTTTCGGAGCCTCCCCAGTTGTGATGTGCCCCCATAAACCCTTACTCCCCACCGCAGTCTTCACCATCCGAGACCACACGAGGTAGTTGCTACCTTTGAAAGTAACCGCTACCTTCATCCTCATGCTCATCCCATGCTCCATCTTTACTCAGCTTGACTTGAACAGCTTGAATCTGATGAAATCTTGAGTCTTGAATCACGTACACACACCGAACGTAGCACAGCTCCAACACCTTCAAAGCTACTTGCGTGTAGCTTCAAAGCCTTCAGCTTGTAACTCTCTAAAGATCAAACCCCAGATTCTAATGAACCTGGCTCTGATACCATATGAGATTAAGAGATCCTTAGAGTAACTAGAATGTAAGTGAGAGTTTAGGTGAAGTTTAGAAAGAGATTATGAAAGATTAAGTAACTTGAGAGCCGTTTAGTGTCTAAGAGAGAAGAACCATAGTGTCTAAGAGATTAGAGAGACTCAAACTGCTTAATCTTTATTAGTGTTGATGAGTTACAATATATAGGAGAGCTACTAGGGTTTACAAATCGCAAAGGTAAGGAGAAAGCATGTGAAGTCAAGGTAAAGGATTCAAATCAACCACTAGCAAGCACCACACGCTTATGGCATCTTGGACTAAAGGTGCTTTAGCTTTCCAGCCTGTCCCAGCCTGGCAATGCGCGTCCCTTATCCCTTAAACGGTCTGATCCTTCTCCACTTGAGTAACTCTTCCATAGTTACTGTTTCACTTGTGCAAGGTAAGTTTTGGTTGAGGCTTGGATGGTACGGACTGTACGGCTTGTACGGCCTTGTACGGACGTCCGTACCATGCTCTCCCTAAACTCCCTTAAGCTTCCTCATCTCCTTTCCTCTTCAACTCCTTAGCTCTTCATACATATACTCAGCTCAACTCAACAATTAATTCAACTTCCTGGTGATTCTCCAACACTTTATGTATCCAAGTCAAGCTTCTTACAAAGTGATTCATCCTGGTTTGATTGGAACGCCGAAGAAGCTGTCCTATTCCCAAACTGGGAAACTGGAATCACCTGATTAGAAAGTGGGATAACTTCTTCATCCCAACTCCTATGAGATTTATTCAACTTCCTGGTGTTTCTCCACCATTTTATGTATCCAAATCAAGCTTCTTACAGAGTGATTCATCCTGGTTTGATTGGAACGACGAAGAAGCTGTCCTATTCCCAAACTGGGAAACTGGAATCACCTGATTAGAAAGTGGGATAACTTTTTCATCCCAACTCCTATGAGATTAATTCAACTTCATGGTGATTCTCCAACACTTTATGTATCCAAGTCAAGCTTATTACAAAGTGATTCATCCTGGTTTGATTGGAACGCCGAAGAAGCTGTCCTATTCCCAAACTGGGAAACTGGAATCACCTGATTAGAAAGTGGGATAACTTCTTCATCCCAACTCCTATGAGATTTATTCAACTTCCTGGTGATTCTCCAACACTTTATGTATCCAAATCAAGCTTCTTACAAAGTGATTCATCCTGGTTTGATTGGAACGACGAAGAAGCTGTCCTATTCCCAACCTGGGAAACTGGAATCACCTGATTAGAAAGTGGGATAACTTCTTCATCCCAACTCCTATGAGATTTATTCAACGTCCTGGTGATTCTCCAACACTTTATGTATCCAAATCAAGCTTCTTACAGAGTGATTCATCCTGGTTTGATCGGAACGACGAAGAAGCTGTCCTATTTCCAAACTGGGAAACTGGAATCACCTGATTAGAAAGTGGGATAACTTCTTCATCCCAACTCCTATGAGATTTATTCAACGTCCTGGTGATTCTCCAACACTTTATGTATCCAAATCAAGCTTCTTACAGAGTGATTCATCCTGGTTTGATTGGAACGACGAAGAAGCTGTCCTATTCCCAAACTGGGAAACTGGAATCACCTGATTTGAAAGTGGGATAACTCATTCATCCCAACTCCTATGAGATTAATTCAACTTCCTGGTGATTCTCCAACACTTTATGTATCCAAGTCAAGCTTCTTACAAAGTGATTCATCCTGGTTTGATTGGAACGACGAAGAAGCTGTCCTATTCCCAAACTGGGAAACTGGAATCACCTGATTTGAAAGTGGGATAACTCATTCATCCCAACTCCTATGAAGTTTAATTCAACTTCCTGGTGATTCTCCAACACTTTATGTATCCAAATCAAGCTTCTTACAAAGTGATTCATCCTGGTTTGATTGGAACGACGAAGAAGCTGTCCTATTCCCAAACTGGGAAACTGGAATCACCTGATTAGAAAGTGGGATAACTTCTTCATCCCAACTCCTATGAGATTTATTCAACTTCCTGGTGATTCTCCAACACTTTATGTATCCAAATCAAGCTTCTTACAAAGTGATTCATCCTGGTTTGATTGGAACGACGAAGAAGCTGTCCTATTCCCAAACTGGGAAACTGGAATCACCTGATTAGAAAGTGGGATAACTTCTTCATCCCAACTCCTATGAGATTTATTCAACTTCCTGGTGATTCTCCAACACTTTATGTATCCAAATCAAGCTTCTTACAAAGTGATTCATCCTGGTGTTATTGGAACGACGAAGAAGCTGTCCTATTCCCAAACTGGGAAACTGGAATCACCTGATTTGAAAGTGGGATAACTCATTCATCCCAACTCCTATGAGATTAATTCAACTTCCTGGTGATTCTCCAACACTTTATGTATCCAAATCAAGCTTCTTACAAAGTGATTCATCCTGGTTTGATTGGAACGACGAAGAAGCTGTCCTATTCCCAAACTGGGAAACTGGAATCACCTGATTAGAAAGTGGGATAACTTCTTCATCCCAACTCCTATGAGATTTATTCAACTTCCTGGTGTTTCTCCACCATTTATGTATCCAAATCAAGCTTCTTACAAAGTGATTCATCCTGGTTTATTGGAACGACGAAGAAGCTGTCCTATTCCCAAACTGGGAAACTGGAATCACCTGATTAGAAAGTGGGATAACTTCTTCATCCCAACTCCTATGAGATTTATTCAACTTCCTGGTGATTCTCCAACACTTTATGTATCCAAATCAAGCTTCTTACAAAGTGATTCATCCTGGTTTGATTGGAACGACGAAGAAGCTGTCCTATTCCCAAACTGGGAAACTGGAATCACCTGATTAGAAAGTGGGATAACTTCTTCATCCCAACTCCTATGAGATTTATTCAACTTCCTGGTGATTCTCCAACACTTTATGTATCCAAATCAAGCTTCTTACAAAGTGATTCATCCTGGTTTGATTGGAACGACGAAGAAGCTGTCCTATTCCCAAACTGGGAAACTGGAATCACCTGATTAGAAAGTGGGATAACTTCTTCATCCCAACTCCTATGAGATTTATTCAACTTCCTGGTGATTCTCCAACACTTTATGTATCCAAATCAAGCTTCTTACAGAGTGATTCATCCTGGTTTGATTGGAACGACGAAGAAGCTGTCCTATTCCCAAACTGGGAAACTGGAATCACCTGATTAGAAAGTGGGATAACTTCTTCATCCCAACTCCTATGAGATTTATTCAACTTCCTGGTGATTCTCCAACACTTTATGTATCCAAATCAAGCTTCTTACAAAGTGATTCATCCTGGTTTGATTGGAACGACGAAGAAGCTGTCCTATTCCCAAACTGGGAAACTGGAATCACCTGATTTGAAAGTGGGATAACTTCTTCATCCCAACTCCTATGAGATTAATTCAACTTCCTGGTGATTCTCCACCACTTTATGTATCCAAATCAAGCTTCTTACAAAGTGATTCATCCTGGTTTGATTGGAACGACGAAGAAGCTGTCCTATTCCCAAACTGGGAAACTGGAATCACCTGATTTGAAAGTGGGATAACTCATTCATCCCAACTCCTATGAGATTAATTCAACTTCCTGGTGATTCTCCAACACTTTATGTATCCAAATCAAGCTTCTTACAAAGTGATTCATCCTGGTTTGATTGGAACGACGAAGAAGCTGTCCTATTCCCAAACTGGGAAACTGGAATCACCTGATTAGAAAGTGGGATAACTTCTTCATCCCAACTCCTATGAGATTTATTCAACTTCCTGGTGATTCTCCAACACTTTATGTATCCAAATCAAGCTTCTTACAAAGTGATTCATCCTGGTTTGATTGGAACGACGAAGAAGCTGTCCTATTCCCAAACTGGGAAACTGGAATCACCTGATTAGAAAGTGGGATAACTTCTTCATCCCAACTCCTATGAGATTTATTCAACTTCCTGGTGATTCTCCAACACTTTATGTATCCAAATCAAGCTTCTTACAAAGTGATTCATCCTGGTTTGATTGGAACGACGAAGAAGCTGTCCTATTCCCAAACTGGGAAACTGGAATCACCTGATTAGAAAGTGGGATAACTTTTCATCCCAACTCCTATGAGATTTATTCAACTTCCTGGTGATTCTCCAACACTTTATGTATCCAAATCAAGCTTCTTACAGAGTGATTCATCCTGGTTTATTGGAACGACGAAGAAGCTGTCCTATTCCCAAACTGGGAAACTGGAATCACCTGATTTGAAAGTGGGATAACTTCTTCATCCCAACTCCTATGAGATTAATTCAACTTCCTGGTGATTCTCCAACACTTTATGTATCCAAATCAAGCTTCTTACAAAGTGATTCATCCTGGTTTGATTGGAACGACGAAGAAGCTGTCCTATTCCCAAACTGGGAAACTGGAATCACCTGATTAGAAAGTGGGATAACTTCTTCATCCCAACTCCTATGAGATTTATTCAACTTCCTGGTGATTCTCCACCACTTTTATGTATCCAAATCAAGCTTCTTACAAAGTGATTCATCCTGGTGTTATTGGAACGACGAAGAAGCTGTCCTATTCCCAAACTGGGAAACTGGAATCACCTGATTAGAAAGTGGGATAACTTCTTCATCCCAACTCCTATGAGATTTATTCAACTTCCTGGTGATTCTCCAACACTTTATGTATCCAAATCAAGCTTCTTACAAAGTGATTCATCCTGGTTTGATTGGAACGACGAAGAAGCTGTCCTATTCCCAAACTGGGAAACTGGAATCACCTGATTAGAAAGTGGGATAACTTCTTCATCCCAACTCCTATGAGATTTATTCAACTTCCTGGTGATTCTCCAACACTTTATGTATCCAAATCAAGCTTCTTACAAAGTGATTCATCCTGGTTTGATTGGAACGACGAAGAAGCTGTCCTATTCCAAACTGGGAAACTGGAATCACCTGATTAGAAAGTGGGATAACTTCTTCATCCCAACTCCTATGAGATTTATTCAACTTCCTGGTGATTCTCCAACACTTTATGTATCCAAATCAAGCTTCTTACAAAGTGATTCATCCTGGTTTGATTGGAACGACGAAGAAGCTGTCCTATTCCCAAACTGGGAAACTGGAATCACCTGATTAGAAAGTGGGATAACTTTTTCATCCCAACTCCTATGAGATTTATTCAACTTCCTGGTGATTCTCCAACACTTTATGTATCCAAATCAAGCTTCTTACAGAGTGATTCATCCTGGTTTGATTGGAACGACGAAGAAGCTGTCCTATTCCCAAACTGGGAAACTGGAATCACCTGATTTGAAAGTGGGATAACTCATTCATCCCAACTCCTATGAGATTAATTCAACTTCCTGGTGATTCTCCAACACTTTATGTATCCAAATCAAGCTTCTTACAAAGTGATTCATCCTGGTTTGATTGGAACGACGAAGAAGCTGTCCTATTCCCAAACTGGGAAACTGGAATCACCTGATTTGAAAGTGGGATAACTCATTCATCCCAACTCCTATGAGATTAATTCAACTTCCTGGTGATTCTCCAACACTTTATGTATCCAAATCAAGCTTCTTACAAAGTGATTCATCCTGGTTTGATTGGAACGACGAAGAAGCTGTCCTATTCCCAAACTGGGAAACTGGAATCACCTGATTAGAAAGTGGGATAACTTCTTCATCCCAACTCCTATGAGATTTATTCAACTCCTGGTGATTCTCCAACACTTTATGTATCCAAATCAAGCTTCTTACAAAGTGATTCATCCTGGTTTGATTGGAACGACGAAGAAGCTGTCCTATTCCCAAACTGGGAAACTGGAATCACCTGATTAGAAAGTGGGATAACTTCTTCATCCCAACTCCTATGAGATTTATTCAACTTCCTGGTGATTCTCCAACACTTTATGTATCCAAGTCAAGCTTCTTACAAAGTGATTCATCCTGGTTTGATTGGAACGCCGAAGAAGCTGTCCTATTCCCAAACTGGGAAACTGGAATCACCTGATTAGAAAGTGGGATAACTTCTTCATCCCAACTCCTATGAGATTTATTCAACTTCCTGGTGTTTCTCCACCATTTTATGTATCCAAATCAAGCTTCTTACAAAGTGATTCATCCTGGTTTGATTGGAACGACGAAGAAGCTGTCCTATTCCCAAACTGGGAAACTGGAATCACCTGATTAGAAAGTGGGATAACTTTTCATCCAACTCCTATGAGATTAATTCAACTTCCTGGTGATTCTCCACACTTTATGTATCCAAATCAAGCTTCTTACAAAGTGATTCATCCTGGTTAGATTGGAACGCCGAAGAAGCTGTCCTATTCCCAAACTGGGAAACTGGAATCACCTGATTAGAAAGTGGGATAACTTCTTCATCCCAACTCCTATGAGATTTATTCAACTTCCTGGTGATTCTCCAACACTTTATGTATCCAAATCAAGCTTCTTACAAAGTGATTCATCCTGGTTTGATTGGAACGACGAAGAAGCTGTCCTATTCCCAAACTGGGAAACTGGAATCACCTGATTAGAAAGTGGGATAACTTCTTCATCCCAACTCCTATGAGATTTATTCAACGTCCTGGTGATTCTCCAACACTTTATGTATCCAAATCAAGCTTCTTACAGAGTGATTCATCCTGGTTTGATTGGAACGACGAAGAAGCCGTCCTATTCCCAAACTGGGAAACTGGAATCACCTGATTAGAAAGTGGGATAACTTTTTCATCCCATTTCCTATGAGATTTATTCAACGTCCTGGTGATTCTCCAACACTTTATGTATCCAAATCAAGCTTCTTACAGAGTGATTCATCCTGGTTTGATTGGAACGACAAAGAAGCTGTCCTATTCCCAAACTGGGAAACTGGAATCACCTGATTTGAAAGTGGGATAACTCATTCATCCCAACTCCTATGAGATTAATTCAACTTCCTGGTGATTCTCCAACACTTTATGTATCCAAGTCAAGCTTCTTACAAAGTGATTCATCCTGGTTTGATTGGAACGACGAAGAAGCTGTCCTATTCCCAAACTGGGAAACTGGAATCACCTGATTTGAAAGTGGGATAACTCATTCATCCCAACTCCTATGAGATTAATTCAACTTCCTGGTGATTCTCCAACACTTTATGTATCCAAGTCAAGCTTATTACAAAGTGATTCATCCTGGTTTGATTGGAACGCCGAAGAAGCTGTCCTATTCCCAAACTGGGAAACTGGAATCACCTGATTAGAAAGTGGGATAACTTCTTCATCCCAACTCCTATGAGATTTATTCAACTTCCTGGTGATTCTCCAACACTTTATGTATCCAAATCAAGCTTCTTACATAGTGATTCATCCTGGTTTGATTGGAACGACGAAGAAGCTGTCATATTCCCAAACTGGGAAACTGGAATCACCTGATTAGAAAGTGGGATAACTTCTTCATCCCAACTCCTATGAGATTTATTGATGTGAGCTTGACTGAACCAGTAGCTGATCTTGCGCATGAAGAGCTGGAAGAGAGTGACAGTGAAGAGGAGCTGGATGAGACAAACACTACAATTGGATACAAGGAGCTGGATGGGAGTTCAATTGGATTTAACTCAGCACGAGACCCATTCTCTTTCTCCAATGGGCCAATAACCAGATCAAAGACAAGACAATTAAAGGAGGCAATTCTCAGATTGGTTTACACTAAACCAATCTCGACATCTGAAGAAAACCAAGTCAAAGAAGCCTTGAAGATATTCAATTGTTCAATCTTCAACACTACCTAGTTTTACTTAAGATATTTTCGAAAACTACAAGTCCTTGGTGACTCTTTGCTTTCCTTTCTTTCTACTTAAACTCTCTGCAAGATCTGATTAAAATCAATCACTTTTGTTATCAAAAAATCCTCTCTAAACTTGTGATTCCTTTGTTCAGTTTTTGGACATCGAATTTGGCTAGAAGAGTGATCTTCCTTAAGCCTTGATCTTGTTCACTAGTGGGGCTGCCTCTCACGGACTAAGATCATCCCAATCAGTGCCTGATCATTCCGCAGATCATCACTGAAACCATCTCTACCATCGATCACCAATCCCTTTCTATCAACTCATCAATCGATCATCTTTCCATCAGTGTTAGTAACCTGATCCATCACCACCAAATCATTACCAGATCGACCCTCAAGAGCATCCTAGGGTTCTTCCTTGACCAGGAAGCTATTAAGTGGTATCAGAGCAGCTTGAGGGCTTCTAATCAAAGGGGTTTGTCGATTCAATTCTTCTCTCTCTGTTTTGGGAACCTAATTTCCTTTTCTGATTCTCTGCAACTCTCTGCAGTTTTCTTTTTCTCTTTACTTTCTATCTGTTTATCTGCAAGGGGGCCAACCAGTATAAAAAAAAAAAAAAAAGAGATCTAAGTATCTAAGAAAGTCGAGGAGAAATCCGACTAGGGCTGAGAGAAATCCAGCCAGACTGAAGAGAAATCCAGTCTCTGGTGGTAAAGCTCCTTGCAAACCAAAATTTCTTAAATCTGTCTATCTATTTCTTTGGGGTTTTGGGATTTTTACTTCTCTGGCTTTGAGTTTGTTTGTCTGATCATTGAACTCTTGGAATCACTGAGAAAATCACTTGAGAAATCATTGAGAGAAACACTTGAGAGAAACACTAAGTGAGGCTTCGGCTATATCTATTGTGTACTTACTTTTCTTGTTGAAGTCTTAACAGGAAACCATGTCTGAAAGTGATAAAGAAAGGCCCGTGGCTAGACTGGATAAAGCACAACTAGATGCTATCATGGCTACTCTCATGAAAGAGATGGATAAAAAACTTGAATTTGTTGGAGTACTACTACCTGTCTTTGGCACAACTTCACAGGTTAGGAGAGCCGCTAGGGAAAAGAGGAGAGGCAAGCGACCTGCAGTAGGAGACGAATCTGAGGATGAAGATACTTCTTCTGGCCGTAGTACTGATGGAGAACTGTCCGTGGGATCACAAGATCAGTGAGAACAGGACGTGCAGCCTCCCAAGCAAGATCCCCTACACGCCATGCAGCAAGGAACAGACCAGATGATAACCTTGGGAGTCTCAAACTTCGAAATACCAGTCTTCAGTGGAACCAGCAATCCAGATGCTTATCTTGAATGGGAACGAAGATTGAGCGAGTGTTTGATTGCCAGCACTACTCAGAAACAAAGAGGTGAAGCTTGCTGTGACAGAATCAGTGGGTATGCTTTGCATTGGTGGGATCAGATTGTTACTACTAGGAGAAGGACTGGAGAGCCGCCAGTTGCTTCATGGTTTGAGCTCAAGACACTCATGAAGAAGCGGTTTGTCCCAAACCACTATGGTAGAGAGATTCATCAAAAGCTGAGGAGACTTACCCAAGGAACCAAAGGCGTGGAGGATTACTATCAAGAGATGGAAATACTCATGATCAAAGCGGCTGTTGAAGAAGCTTCTGAAGCTACTATGCTCGATTTCAGGCTGGGCTTAACAAGACATCCAGGACCGCTTGGAGATGCAGGAGTATGAGGACATCTATGAATTGCTTCACAAAGCAATCCTCATTGAGCAGCAACTGAAGAGAAAGTCCTCAACCAAAGGATCCTATGGCAACAACTTCAAAGCGCCTACTACCAAAGATGACAAGTCCTTTTGTGAAACCCAAGGAAGAGCATGAGGACAAGGGAAAGGCACCAGCTGCTAGATCCAGGGATGTGAAGTGCTTCAAATGTCATGGTTTTGGGACTATGCAATGAGTGCACCAACAAGAAAGCAATGATCCTCTTGGACAGTGGTGAGTGATATCCGAAGAAGAAGAGGAAGCCATAGACTATCCAGTTCGTGGAGAACTACTTGTCAAAGAGATCATTGGCAGTACAATCCAAGCTAGATGAAGATAATCAAAGGGAGAATGGTTCATACTCGTTGCATAGTTTTATGAAAAAGTAGCAGTTTGATTATAGATGGAGGAAGCTGTACTAATGTTGCTAGTGAAGCTCTTGAGAAAAGCGTGGATTGAAAACAGGGAAGCATCCTAGGCCATACCTTCTACAATGTTGAATGAGGAGGGCGAGCTGAAGGTCACTGATCAAGTAATGGTTTCCTATAACCATTGGAAGATACCAAGATGAGATCGTGTGTGATGTTCTGCCCCATGGACTCTAGCCATATCTTGTTGGGAAGGCCTTGGCAGTATGATAGAAGAGTCATTCACGATGGGTTCACTAACCGGCATTCCTTCACCCACAGAGACAAGAAGATTGTACTGGCACCTTTGTCTCCACAAGAGGTACATGAGGATCAACTTCAACTAAAACTTAGGCGACAAGAAGCTAAAGAGAAACCAGCTGACAAGCAAAAAGGAGACTAATCTCTTAGCCAAGAGTAGTGAGATCAAGAAAGCTTTGTGTCTTCAACAATCTATGCTTTTATTTGTTTTTAAAGGTGCCCTAATGTCTTCTTCTGACCCTGCACCGGTTCTACCGAGTGAACTTGAGTTTCTTTTGCAGGACTATGGTGATGTCTTTCCAGACGAGAGCCCAAAAGGACTTCCTCCCATGCGTGGGATTGAACACCAAATAGACTTGGTCCCTGGAGCTTCTCTCCCAAACCGCCCTGCCTATAGAACCAACCCTGAAGAAACAAAAGAGCTACAGAAGCAAGTAGATGAGCTCATTGAGAAAGGACATATCCGAGAGAGCATGAGCCCTTGTGCAGTACCAGTGCTCCTTGTGCCTAAGAAGGATGGAAGCTGGCGCATGTGTGTAGATTGCAGAGCCATCAACAATATCACTGTAAAGTACAGACATCCTATTCCTAGACTTGATGATATGTTGGATGAGCTACATGGTTCTTGTGTGTTCTCTAAGGTAGATTTAAAAAGTGGATATCATCAGATTAGGATGAAAGAAGGGGATGAATGGAAAACAGCCTTTAAAACTAAACATGGTCTGTATGAGTGGCTTGTTATGCCATTTGGTCTTACCAATGCCCCTAGCACTTTCATGAGGTTGATGAACCATGTCTTGAGGTCTTTTATAGGACACTTTGTTGTAGTTTATTTTGATGATATTTTGATCTACAGCAAGAGTATGGCTGAGCATGTGCATCACTTGAAATCTGTGTTAGAAGTGCTTAGGAAAGAATCCTTGTTTGCTAACTTTAAGAAATGCACTTTTGGGACAGATCACCTTGTTTTTCTAGGATTTGTTGTAACAGCACAGGGAATCAGAGTGGATGAGGAAAAGGTTAGAGCTATCCGAGACTGGCCTAGTCCTAAGAGTGTGAGCGAGGTGAGAAGTTTCCATGGTCTTGCCGGCTTTTATAGAAGATTTGTGAAGGATTTTAGCACCATAGCTGCACCACTCACTGAAGTCATCAAGAAGGATGTGGGTTTCAAGTGGGAGAAGGCGCAAGAGGAGGCTTTTCAAAACCTGAAAGGGAAGTTGACTAATGCTCCTTTGCTAGTTCTTCCAGATTTTACTAAGACCTTTGAAATGAATGTGATGCTTCTGGTGTAGGTATTGGAGCTGTGCTGATGCAGGAGAAGAGACCCATAGCATATTTCAGTGAGAAACTAAGTGGAGCCATGCTGAACTACCCAACTTATGACAAGGAACTCTATGCTTTGATTAGAGCACTCCAAACTTGGCAGCACTATCTCTGGCCAAAGGAGTTTGTTATACACACTGATCATGAGTCCTTGAAACACCTGAAGGGACAGCACAAGCTCAACAAGAGACACGCCAGATGGGTAGAGTTCTTGGAAACCTTTCCTTATGTGATTCACTATAAACAAGGTAAAGAAAACATTGTGGCTGATGCACTCTCCTCAGAAGGTATACTCTTTTCACTTCTATGGAAGCTAAGCTGTTAGGTTTTGAACAAATAAAGTCTTATTATGAAGATGATCAAGATTTTAAAGTTCAATTTGAAGAAAGCAAGAAACATACCAGTGGAAAGTTTTATCAAGTTGAGGGTTTTCTTTTCTATGAAAATCGACTTTGTTTACCTAACTGTTCTTTGAGAGAGTTGTATGTTAGGGAAGCACATGGAGGAGGATTGATGGGGCATTTTGGAGTTGCCAAGACACTCGCCCACCTGAAAGAGCACTTTTACTGGCCGGCCATGAGAAGAGATGTGGAGAGAGTATGCAGCAGATGTGTTACTTGCACCCAAGCCAAAGCCAAGGCCCGACCTCAAGGTTTGTATACTCCTCTTCCCATTCCTGATGCTCCATGGATTGATATATCTATGGATTTTGTGCTTGGTTTGCCTAGGACTAGAAAGGGCAGAGATTCAATCTTTGTAGTTGTTGATAGGTTCTCAAAAATGGCACATTTCATTCCATGTCACAAAACTTGATGATGCCTGATGGTTGCTGAACTTTTCTTTAGAGAGGTTGTTCGTTTGCATGGCATGCCTAGATCAATAGTGTCTGATAGGGATACTAAATTTCTTAGTCATTTCTGGAGAACATTGTGGTCTAAACTTGGAACAAAGTTGAAGTTCTCTACTACTTGTCATCCTCAAACTGATGGACAAACTGAAGTAGTTAACAGATCTTTGTCTGCTCTCTTGCGTGCTGTGATTAAAAAGAACATCAAAACTTGGGAAGATTGTATTCCTCATGTGGAGTTTGCTTATAACCATTCTGTGCATAGTGCTACAAAGTTCTCACCTTTTCAGATTGTTTATGGATTCAATCCTTTGACTCCTTTGGACCTCATGCCTTTACCATACAATGAGCAAACTAATCTTGATGGCAAGGCAAAAGCCGAGTTTGTTGTTTCATTGCATGAACAGGTAAAGAAGAACATTGAGAAGAGGACCAAGGAGTATGAAAAGCAAGCAAACAAGAAGAGACATGAGCTGTTGCTGGAACCAGGAGATCTTGTATGGATTCACTTGAGAAAGGAGAGGTTTCCTGAAGAAAGAAAGTCTAAACTGATGCCAAGGACAGATGGACCTTTCACTGTGCTTGAACGGATCAACAACAATGCTTACAAGATTGATCTTCAAGGTAAGTATTCTATAAGTTCTACTTTCAATGTTGCTGACTTGATCCCTTTTCGTGCAGATGATTTGGATTTGAGGACAAATCCTTTTAAAGGAGGAGGGGATGATGTGAGCTTGACTGAACCAGTAGCTGATCTTGCGCATGAAGAGCTGGAAGAGAGTGACAGTGAAGAGGAGCTGGATGAGACAAACACTACAATTGGATACAAGGAGCTGGATGGGAGTTCAATTGGATTTAACTCAGCACGAGACCCATTCTCTTTCTCCAATGGGCCAATAACCAGATCAAAGACAAGACATTAAAGGAGGCAATTCTCAGATTGGTTTACACTAAACCAATCTCGACATCTGAAGAAAACCAAGTCAAAGAAGCCTTGAAGATATTCAATTGTTCAATCTTCAACACTACCTAGTTTTACTTAAGATATTTTCGAAAACTACAAGTCCTTGGTGACTCTTTGCTTTCCTTTCTTTCTACTTAAACTCTCTGCAAGATCTGATTAAAATCAATCACTTTTGTTATCAAAAATTCTCTCTAAACTTGTGATTCCTTTGTTCAGTTTTTGGACATCGAATTTGGCTAGAAGAGTGATCTTCCTTAAGCCTTGATCTTGTTCACTAGTGGGGCTGCCTCTCACGGACTAAGATCATCCCAATCAGTGCCTGATCATTCCGCAGATCATCACTGAAACCATCTCTACCATCGATCACCAATCC